>NW_012114566.1:9023216-9062434 GCF_000951035.1 Colobus angolensis palliatus
AAAAAAAAAAAAAAAAAAAAAAAACATTATCTCATTTAATTTTCTCTCTAGGTAGCTCTTATTTTTGTCCTCAATTACAAATGATGAGACTGGCAATTTAAAAGATTAAGTAATTTCTCAATCACTCCTCAGAGATAGGACTTGAACCCAGGTCTCAAACCGAAACTTACAGCTTGGAGAACAACCAAGGAAAGACACAGATCTGCGTGGCTGTGACATGAACTAGAAATAAGCATTTATTTTATTATTCTAGTGAGCTGTTGAAGTTGCTCGCTCTAAAACGCAGCTTTATCTTATGCTGAATAATGTAGGAACTTCTCCAGCATCACATACACAATACTCTCCAAATCGTTGTGAGTTAGATGGGTGAATGGATAAGAGATTAAATAAATATAAGCAGTTACCAGGAGTTAAATTTTTATTTATCTAACGTACCAGTTAAATATAATTAACCCTGGCTGCTGGTGGGGAGTGTGGCTTGCAGACTGCTCCACACTGTATAATAAAACTCTTTCCTGCTGTCCTGGCTATATATCAATTTCCACTGTCTTATAGCTATAAATTATTTTTCTTATAAAAATTCAGTGATGAAAATTTTATTATCCTATTTGTTTGTTTTGTTTTTACTGGTGAGGAAACTGAGGCTTAGATTTGTTAAGTAATTTATGAAAGGCCACATAATTATTAAAAATCAAAGCATAATTTTAAATGCAGATGTTCTTGTTCAAGGATTTTTGAATTTTGCTTTCTTTCTTCCTTTCTTTTTTAACCATTAATGTCTTCTCCTATCGTAGCTCTCAATAGTCTGAACATCCTAAAAAATAAATGAGGCAAGGGTTCTCTTTTTCAAGCCTTGTCTCCATTTATTAACTAGCTAATGTTGCAATGTGAATTTGAGTGATTTAGAAATCATTTCTGTATATAATGGATAATTAATATGTCAAAGGATTATATACTTAATCTGTACCATAACAGTTATTTTAATGAAAATATATTTCAATTTAAGTTGTGTCAATTTAAATCATGCTCTCTCTTGACTAATTCCTGTCATAAATGAAGTACTTCTATCATAAAATTTTTCTAACAGTATAACTTTTTTAAAACACTTCTCCCTAAAGGGTGTAGGCAGACATGAAAGATGATCAGGAAACAGGTGAGAAATATGAAGAGATGGTCATAAGAATTGTACTGAATTTTCCCTTTTGTTTTCATTGGTTCCAATTCTACCCTGCCCCCTGCAAAGCACTGCTGTGGTTTCTCTCTCACAGCTGTCAAAGGTGGTGGAGGGGAAAGCATCCTTCTAATCCTTCTGCAGAAAACCGTAGATGATCAAAGGTGGGATAAAAAGTTGAGTTCTCGTGCTGATACCATACAGCTGCTCAATTAACATGTGCTAATTGACTCAATATAAAAGAGAGTTAAGAATTGAAGGCCTGGATTATGGTGGGTGACTTGTGCAATACTGATTTTATTCGTTCCCATTAAATTCTATCATGTATCTACTCAGAAAAAAAATGCTTTTAATTATTAAACATTAGAAGTTTAATTCAGCATAAGAATGACTCAATTTTTCTATCTATTTAAAGCCATGCAACATCTCTCAGCCAAATATTTTAATAAAATTGGAAATTATTGAGGGTTTCTGAAACTATCTTTATGAAATATACAAAGTTATATAAACTAAGACAATTTTGACTATTGTTTTTTCTTTGATATTTAAAAGCTCGTTATTTTTTTGGAAGAACACTTGAACATATCAACAAAAAATTTGGGGTTATAGGAAAAGTGGATGTGGGCGTATGATAGAGACTGACCACATGACTTTTCAAATGATCATGTTGTTCATTAAGTGTTATGTTAGACATCTCTAGCGATCATCATGTTGCACAAGCCACAGTGAGAGATTACTCCCGACTCTACTGTAAAGGATTTCCAGTAAATGGTACAACCACAGTCTGCCTGTCTTAGACTTCTGGACCTACGGAAATATGATATTTGCAATATAAAGTAATTTCCAGTTTCCTTGCCTATATCATATGATGCATTTATTTCAACCAGCACTGACAGCAACTTTCTTTTGGTTTTAAAATTCCATCAAACTCTCCTTTTCTTTCTTATGGGTATAGAGCCAAACAGATATCACTGGTGGAAGACTATGGGGAAGCCAAGGACTAAGTCCATGCAGGTCACAAATCAGAACTACCCAGCATCCATGTATAGAGCCAATGTGCAATGAAATCTTATTTGGAAAATTTTAATAGCAAAATAAAAGCTTTCATTTTCAAAGTGAGATGTTTTGGCCCTTCCGCATGTCATTCAGAATGGAACCAGATGTTACAGAACTTTGTGAAAACCCTATATAGGATTTGTTAGGCCTAACGATCCTAACATTTATTAGGCCTAGTATTTAATTTTTTTAAGTAATAACTGTGTCATTTGGATTTCTCATCTTTATTTTTTTGGGTGGGCGGGATAAACACCTATAGTTTTGATACTCCACAAAATGAAATTTAACTATCACATTAAGAATAATTTCATGGATTCTCACAGGGGGTGATACTGCCCTGAAGGGGGCGATCATTCATTCTGTGGGAGGTGAAAAAAATTTCTCTTTTTGAAACACAGATACATTTACAGTATATAAACAGACATACAGTACATACACTAAAATGCATGAAGGGATTAGACAAAAAGTGCATGAAGGTATTCGACAAAAAAATTAGCATATAAACAGACATACAGTACATACACTAAAATGCATGAAGGGATTAGACAAAAATAAAAATATCGAAAGGCTTCTTAGAGGAGCAATAATAAAAGCAAGTTTGGAAGTTCCTGCACTATTCCATTACATTCAAAGGTCAGGGGAAAAGCCAACATATGATACACATTTCACAGCAATTTATGCAATCATTCAGTTTCTAGTTGCTGCATTTTGTAAACTAAGACAACATTATTATTTCAACTTTATTCATTTCAAATATTTTTCATTAAGTTATGTTCTAGGAACAGAAATCTGCCAGCTCTAAATAATCTATAAATATCTAATTTCCTTCCTTGGAGTTATAAGTACATGTTTGAGCCATATAAAATATTTTCTCATATTCTAGATATCTTTAAGGATAACTTAGAGTTTACAGAATATTTTCATCACCATCCTTCTTCCTACATGAGTCACTTACTGACCTTGGATAAACAGTACACTAATGCACCTCTGGGTACCACTATTTTCTAACTACGTGAGGTGCTCATTCAATATTCACTTTTATGTGATATGCTTACATGAGTGTAAATGATGTCCTTCAAACTCTTAGACAATAGACCCATGCTGTTTAGTTCATAGAGAGTATAAATCACGTATAAATATGGAGCTTAATTATCACTGACATGTAAACCTGTTACCACTAATATGTTTATCTGCCTGACAATATTTAAGCTTCTATCACCTCTGTTCATAACCAAATCTCCAAGAGTAAGATAAGCAAAGGAAAAAAAAAAGAAAATTGGCACATTATTTTGAAAAGATTACCAATACTTGTCCTAAGTCTAAGGATGAAGTAACTTTTAATTGTAACCTAAAATAATAAAAAGAAAAATCAAGAATGTCTTAACTTATATATAACAGAAACATTAATACAAATAGTAACACAGTATATAATTTCTATTAAAGTTAATCAAAGAATGAGTCATGGGAAAATATCTCAAACATATTATATCAGAAAATACTTATAATTCTCTCAAAGCTGACTTGAGAAAATATTACATTTGGTTGAGGGTGATTCAGAATAAAATACCACAGTATTTCTATTATAAATCCATATTTTAAATGCTTAAAAGTAACATTGGAAGGAAATAAAATAATCTTTAATCTCACACAAATTGGAAACAAAAACTACCCAATGTATACATTTATAGTAACTATAATGACTGTATGGCATATCCCAGATTGTATTTCTATGTTAAAAAGTCTAAAACAATCCTTGACTATAGTTTACATTCCTACCAACAGTGTAAAAGTGTTCCCTTTTCACTACATGTATGCCAACAGCTATTTTTTTTTATGATGGCCATTCTTGCAGAAGTGAGGTGTTATCACATTGTGGTTTTGGATTTGCATTTCCTTGATAATTAGTGATGCTGAGCATTTGTTCTTATTCTTGAGAATTGTCTATTTATGTCCTTAGCTCACTTTTTGATGAGATTGTTTGTTCTTCTTTTACTGATTTGTTTGAGTTTCTTGTAAATTTTGGATATATTAGTCTTTTATCAGGTGTATAGACTGTGAAGATTTTATTCCACTCTGTGGGTTGTCTGTTTACTCTGCTGTTTATTTCTTTTGCTGTGCAGAAGTTTTTAGTTTAATGAAGTCCCATCTATTTATGTTTGTTTTTGTTGCATTTGCTTTTGGGTTCTTGGTCACAAGTCTGCCTAAGCCATTGTCTAGAAAGTATTTTCCAATGCTCAGGGAAAAGTTGAAAGCAATCCCCCTGAGAACTGGAACAAGACAAGGATGCTCACTTTGACCACTTCTATTCAGCATGGTACTGAAAGTTCTAGCCAGAGCAATCAGACAAGAGAAAAAAATAACGAGCATGCAAATGAGTAATGAGGAAGTCAAACTGTTGCTTCTTGCTGATGACATAATCGTATACTTAGAAAACCCTAAAGATTCATCCAAAAAGCTCCTAGAACTGGTAAATGAATTCAGCAAAGTCTCAGAATACAAAATTAATGTACCCAAATCAGTAGCTCTGCTATACACCAACAATGACCAAGCTGAGAATCAAATCAAGAACTCAACCCCTTTTACAATAGCTGCAAAAAAAAAACAAAACAAAATAAAATACTTAGGAATAAACTTAACCAAGGACGTGTAAAACCTATATAAGGAAAGCTACACAAAACACTGCTGAAAGAAATCAAAGATGACACAAACAGAAGAAAACATATCCCATGCTTATGGATGGGTAGAATCAATATTGTGAAAATGACCACACCACCCAAAGCAATCTATAAATTCAATGAAATTTTCATCAAAATACCACCATCATTCTTCACAGAACTAGAAAAAAATCCTAAAATTCACATGGAACCAAAGAAGAACCCACATAGCCAAAGCAAGACTAAGAAAAAAGAACAAATCTGGAGGTATCACATTACCCAACCTCAAACTACACCATAAGGCAATAGTCACCAAAACAGCACGGTACTGGCATAAAAATAGGAATACAGACCAATGGAACAGAATAGAGAACCCAGAAATAAAGCGAAATACTTCCAGTCAACTGATCTTCAATAAAGTAAACAAAAACTTAAAGTGGGTAAAGGACATCCTATTCAACAAATGGTGCTAGGATAATTGGCTAACCACATGTAGAAGAATGAAACAGGATCCTCATCTCTTACCCTATACAAAAATCAACTCACGATGGATAAAAGACTTAAATCTAAGACCTGAAAGCGAAACACAAAGTATTTAAACTTCAGAGGAATGAATGCCATTGATGAGAGCGAAAACTTGTCAGAAAGCATTAAAACACTTTCTGTGAGGTTCAGTGTCATAGCATTATAAACACTATAATTCAATGCTGTAGTTTCTACCTACAGTTACACTTTTGGATTAATTATATTGCAGTAGCATCTTAATAGAAAAAAAAAACACAAAGAAGAAGAACACTACAAAATGCTGGGTGACTACTGGTTGCTTCTGGAGTGATCAATTTTTTTTTTTCTCAAACCTTCATGAGTTACTGTAGGCCAGGCATTTAGACTTAAGAACTCACAGGGTTGCCAGAAACAGACAACAAATAACCATAGAAAGGGAAATATCCACCAGTAATTGTTCTAGGCAATGAAAGCACTTCTTTTTCACTGTCAAGTTATAACAATGAAATTTCATAGATTGATTTTGAATATGCCAAGGAAAATTGATTAAAGGGAATCTCAATGGAACCATTAACCACCATGTGGGACTTGGTAAGACTTGGACCCTATCTCCCTATCTGCAATGTTTTAGTGACCCAGGTAACAAACATTTTCTCATATTTTGTAGTGTCTCATCAGTCACTGAGGATAGCATTCAAGGTTTCCACGGTATTAAGTTGTAATATAAATTCAGTAGTAATGAAACCATTATACATAGTACTGATTGGATAAGCAATTTACAATACACCATAAAAATCAGCAGATCTCTTAGAAAATAATGTTATTGAATAACATCAAGAAATTAAATCAGAAAAAATGAAGTTATTTAATAAAAGTACGTATATATTGTTTCTTTAAGCACAATACTCAAAGTAGCATTTAGTATAAAATGAAAAAATATTTCAGGGAATGATTTCTTAAATTATTACTATCATATAACTAGTATTCCAAAATTATCCAGGAAAGTGATTTTCAGAAAACAAAATAAAATATGGCAACAATAATTTAAATGCAGCCTCACATTTCTACATATTTTTAATAAATTAACTTATTCCCATAATCTTGAAATAGTATTTTTTTTATTTTAAATTCTGACAGGGACACACGACAAGCTGATCGTCACAGTCCTTGGTTATGGTTAATGATTTTAAAATAATTTATCTGTTAAAACAAAATCACAAAAAGTCTCGGGAAGAAGCAGACTAAGAATGTTACAGAAAATGGCCATGACATGTGAGTAGCTACAAAAAGTATATTTTAACCAAACTGAATTATGTGTTGTTTAGTAAATTTTTCTGCCCGGTGCACTATTTTCATTTTTACGTATAAATTGTAAACTAGTTCTTGTCATTTTATTGTCTCATGTAAATATCAGTATTGAAAATATTTAGTAACACCTATTTTACTAAATATTATAATTGTCTGACCAAAATTTTGCCATAATATTCAAATTAAATACTTTATAGAGCTCATTTTGAATAAAGAAATTACAAGGAATTAAACAGAAAAGTAATTATTGGGAAGCAAAACTACCTTTGTTTGGACTAGAACTTTTTCCTTTGCCATTGGTTTGCTTTCAATCAGTTTTAACCTCTACACTTTTACAAGTATAAACAACAAGGCAAGTGTAGTAGGGAATATCCCTCAAAACTTATTGTGTAAGCTCAAATATTAGGTTCTTCTTTGGAGTAAAATAGGCTCTTCACTGTTTACAAAGTTATCCCAGAGTTTTGAAAATTCTTTGTGTTTTTCCCATGTATTCATCTATTCAATCTCAGCTGCTACAATTAGAAAGAAAGCATGAAAATGCTTTTTTTCTTGCGTCTGCAAGTTGGATTAGAACTTTCTATGTGACAAGTTTAAAGTTTAAAGAAAAAGCAAGGGTATTAGAGAGGGAAGATAGAATAGAAATTCATTTCTACAATACGCTAAAGATAAAAAGTACTTCCACTACTGTCATTTTTTCACTCTCAGTTGAAAATTTTTCAAAAATAAAAATAAGTTTTATCATGATTATCTCCATTTTCATTCTTCTTTAACTGTACTTAGTTCTCATTGAAAGTAACCCTAATGTAAGTACCTAGACCAAATCATACTTTTTCGCATTTATTTTGACACAACTTGCCTTATTTAAAAAACAAATTAATGGCCTAAAGTGTCTCCTTATCCTCCCTTTGCAATAAAATTCTATATTGCTATAAACTTTATACACTTTTTAAATACAAAATTGTCACCTGAAAAGATGAATTTACTTTTTAATCTCTATATATAGCCTACTAAGAGAAATGTAACAATGAATCAAATCCATTATATCAAAAATAGAATTGAAGAGCCTAAATGGACCAAAGACTTTGGTTAATTTTTTAAAAACTAAAACTAAACTGCATATTACTGTAGAATATGCCAGAGTTGAGAGTTAAATCCACACAAGAGAAGGCTATAGCAAAGATGGGAATGTGACAGCTGGAAGGACAGAAATATATGCTCAGAGGCATATTGACTTTATCTTTTAAGATGAGAGACATTTGGGAATGTTTAATTATTGATGAGAAGGATCCAGCCATGAGATTATACCCAAATAAACAAAATGCAAAAAGAAAAAAAAACTGCTTGAGGTTTGTGTTAAGATGTTATGGGATTTTTTGCATGAATTTCTCCACTTAAGCTAAGATACTTGGGCATGGGGCAGAGAATAAAGATTGCAGGATTTATCCAGCTTTGAGTTTTCACTGAGTAAGCGTGATGAAAAGGCAGAAGATGGAAATTGATTACTGGCAAGAAAATGTTCTTAAAATGATAAATCTTGAGATCTAAATTGCATAAGACATGGAGTAATAAAAAGAGAAGATGAAGAAAGATGAATTTAGACAAAGGAAAATAGTTAATAAACTGAAAGTTTTGAGTATGTCATTGAAGAAATACTGTTGCAGAGGACCTTGAAAAGGCAACTGAGAAGGTACCACATCTTCAATCAAGTATGAAATTATAATAGTGAGTTTTAAACATGCAGTTATCTACAAGTGGTACCCTAACACATTTTTGCAAATAAAAAAGTATTTGATGCCCTCCAGAATATTAAATAAGGAATCTATGGAGGTCAATATCATAGGGTCCATGAAGAAGTGGAACTCATCCAGAAGTGTAAAGGAAAAAGAAATCGAAATCCCAAACTGATTTGGGCCACAGGGATGAACTGTAATCAATATAAATGAGAACAGGAAGCCACGGGGCTCTTAGTTGAATATTTTCTTGAAGAAAGAGGAAATTTTTTTTAAGTATGATTAAGAATCTACAAATTCTTAGTTTTATAAGAAAGGCAACTTCCTTGTCTTAAAAAGTACAGAGAAAGTGATAGGTCTAACGTCATATTCTACAAAGTAAATATTTTCATTTTTGAATCACTTATTTTTTTCTAATTTATGTTATATTAACATAGAAAATTTAAAATTATGAAGTTGAAAACAACTCATAAAGTTGTCTCTTTTCTCTGTATTCCCAGGAAGAAATGATTGGCAAAGAATTTAGAAAGAATGATTATAATACCCATAACTTTTAAATAGCATATATTTAGAAGGAAACGTTTCAATTATTTGTTATACAAAAAGAGATGTTTAGACTATTATACATTCATTTTAGGATACAAAATATGCTTTCACATTTTAGGCAGTAGTTACTGAAGTATTCCTTAGATTCATATTTGCAACAATACACTTTTAGGATCTTTGTTTAATAAGATAACGTATTGATCTTAATAAAGAACATTTCCATTTCATATTGTATTGTTTCTAGCTAAATAACAATCGTATGCTGGTAAAAAGGATTGCAGTTAAAAGCAGAATAAAAGAACAAATACAACTGGTCATTAGAATAACTACATTGTGCTCTATTTAACCAACTACAGTACATAATTTAGAAGACAAAGATTTATAAGACAAGTCAGTATTTAAACGAGCATCACAGGGATAAACCTCCATCATTCTAAATATTCTATCTATACTTGGCAGCAACATGTATCACATGTGTGATACATGTGAACCCAACAAATTCAAAGTTGCACTTCTCAAGATTTGAGAAGGTGCTAAAACTTAGTACCAAGATATGAGAGGGAAAATATGTGTAAACATCTTAATGTTATTTTCACTGGCTAAGTTCTTTATTTCTTGACTTTTTAAAAAAGTAAGCTATTAAAATTAAAACAATATGCTAGAAGACATTTTGGCAGAAATAAGTCTATAACACTATTTTTGTCATATAACTTTTTCTTGGAAAAATTTATCCAGCTAGAGACATCTTAAACCCTACAAATTGTTCTTGTTAAAAGTGACTAATACTGGGGGTGCTCAATATACATATAGTGTTTTTCATTGATAATTTTTGTTTAGTTCTTAAGAAACCTACTCTTAATGTTGGCATGTCGTATTTTTCTGTTACTATAATCAGAAAATGTGTAGTCTGTTATACTGTAAAAAAAGGAAGCTACTTTTGGAATGTAGTATGTTAACATGACAGCATACTCTTAATATTCATCTTCATCTTCCTAATATAAGCATTCACATGTGGTTATTTGTAGGAAATAGCTCTACTTATGAGATTTTTTTGGTGTATTTTGTTAAAATGGGTGATGCAATAAATCATTCTGCTTTTGGAAAAAAAATTACAGAGAAAGAAAGTGATTAAAATTTCAGGTAAAATAGAGTTGACCAGGATGAAGCAAATATGAATGAGATGAAAATATAAACATTAGTATCTCATTTTTTTTAATCTGCACTAAATAATATGTGGAACAGTAATATTATAAATAATGTATATTGGTTTTTCAATGTCTATGGGAAGTTATAGAGTAACAAAACAGAATATAAATGGCATAAAATCTGACAATGTAAAGTAATCTATATAACTAAAATGTGTCTGGGGATACAAAGGAGAATATAGATCAATATAGATGAGAGTGTAATAGAAAATGAAAATAATAGAGGTTTGATTCATGACCTAAAATAGAGATATAGTTACCAGAAGAAGTAGAAATTACAACATAACTGACCCAACTTGAAGAATGGAAGAAATGAAAGTGTAAAGCAATGTATTTCATTTCACTTCCTCATCTTCCATGTAGATAATGTGCAACATTGATCAACTAGGATTCAGAGGTAAAATAATAATTTTTAGAATTACTTCTTTCAAAATGCTGAAAGTTTTAACATTTTAGTCACATGAAAGAAGATGAAGTGTGACAGAGAAAATGATGCTCAACTAATATCATTTTTAGTCTTTGGGTGTTTGTTTATAATCTATTTGTTTATACTTTATTATACAGAACACATGATCTTTTTTATCTCCTGGTTCTGGAAACCATTTTGGCTCTACTTTGGTTTATTGCAAGCCATTCTCCTTGGGACCTATCCAGGAACACCACCCAAAAGTCAAAGGCAGGAAATGGAATGGCTCAGTAATTTCTCAATGATTTGGGTCATACTAAAGCTCCACATTCCTTAATAATTGCCTATTTTACTTTAGATAAAGTTCAGGGTGTAAAACTGTGGCTCATAAATCCCTAAATATTAACTGAGTCCTAACTGCTTTTGAGGTTGTGCTCCTCATTGTGCTCATTGGGAAAATGATGACGAGCTGTGCCTCCGGCAGTTCCCAAGGTCCATCCTTAGGAAGTTAGACAGGATGTCTCCCATACAGACCTTTCCTTAGTAAGTCCCTGACTTGGGCAAACTTTAGTCTCCGGAGAAGCAGAATGAATATGAGTGTATATGTGCAGAGAGGATAGGGATTTATTTTAAGGAACTGGCTTATGTAATTGTGGAGGCTGACAACTCAAAACTCTGCTGAGCATGTCCTCAGACTAGAGACCCAGGGAAGAACTGATGTTGCAGCTCAAGTCAGAAGACAGTCTGGAGGCAGAATTATCTTTTTCATTGGAACTCAGACTTTTTCTTCTTAAGGCCTTCAACTGATTGAATGAGGGCCACATACATTACGGAGGGTGACCTGCTTTAGTCAGAGTCTACTGATTTAAATGTTAATCTCATCCACAAAATATCTTCCCAAGGGCATCTAGATGGGTATTTGACCAAATTTCTGGGTCCCATGGCCTAGCCAAGTTGATACATAAAGTTACGCATAACTTCTAACCATAGAAGAAAATTTTTGACTATTTAAATACTGGTATATGACTTTAATTTTTTAATTGTTATTTAAGATATCTACTATAAAAAAGGACAAACTAAATGACAAATTAATTATTACAAATAGAAGCAGTGAATTTTGGCGATCACTATACACAACACTAAAATACCACAAGGATTTCCTGGTCTCCAAAGATTTTATTTTTCTTCTCCCATACTTGAAGATTATATTAACCTTTGTTCTCAAGGCTTCTGTACAAGTACGAAAAGGCTGTTTGAAAATGAATAAGTGGAAATTTGTTCTACTTTGTATTTTCTGCTATAACTTTTATAAAATTCTCATGCATGGTTTCTGAATCCCTGTTTCTTCTATGCCATGTAAAAAATTGCTGTAAAAATAGGTTGTCACATCAACTCTGCCTTTGACTTCATGTGTTCCCATAGAAAGCTATTTTTAAAACTGTATACTTAACCTAAAATAATTCCAGCATAGTTTAACTTACATTGTTCTAGCTTACATGATACAAATAAATTTTTACTGTAAAGCTTTTATATCTTAATGTGAAATGAGAAAAACTGATTTAGTAATAAGTAACCTTTACTTTTTACCCACTTCATAGTAAAACTGGCAAAAAAAAAAAAAAAAACCTACTGACCTGCCCACTTTGTTTTATGTGCTAACACTGAATTAGAGTTGGATTGGAGATTATTTCTTTCTTTTCCTGCACTGTTGATTTCTTTGTAAAACTAAATAGCCGTCATGTTCTGATTCTGGGAATATGAGTTTATGTTCTGATTCTGGGAATACGAGTTTTAGGAGAGTCAATGAGAGAACAATGTATGTGCCCACAGCCAATTTATATACATTCTGTTGTGTATTTATATGAAATACATGTAAACTGCATTTGTAATGTCCTTACTTGTTCTCTCCAGCCTCCATAGATAGAATACATAGATCATGTATTCTGTGTCCACACATTTGTGAAAAACGTCTATACTCACTGCTTCAAATGATTCAAAAAATAGGAAATTAATATAGAAATCTCTGTGTGTGGAGAAAAACATAGAACAGGCATCCTACCAAGTATGATTTATAACTTGGAAGATAAAATTACTCAGTGATACATGTATAAAAGACTGACTTTTAGAGAAAATATACAAAATATCTTGCTGAAATCACTAATCTTAATACTAAGGATTCTGAAGCTCGTAAAAGTTGAGTGATTGTCCAAGATCATATGTGGAATCAGTGTCAGGTTGAGATTAGAGGTCAACTTTCTTGAAGAATAATTTAGACCCACATCCCTATTCTTCTCTTGTGACTCAATTTTCCTATTACACTTCATACTCGATAGATTCCTATGTGCAAAGACATTCAGAATAATTCTAAAGGAATTTCGGAAAAAAGAAACTGTTTCCACAGAAACCAATACAGGTTTTTAGTATTGTTAAGAATAAAAAATTAGCTAAATATATTAGACATAATTAATGGAAACTAGTGTAACTATGAGATTTAACTAATAAAAAATACCCAAGCAAGAAACTTAAATCCTTAGTGCTGTAGTTTCTACCATGTTGCAGAAATAGCAATGCATGTTCTGACTGACAAAACAATTAAATCATCTATTGGACTGAGCAATAGTCAGCTCTTTCATGAGAGGCACAGAGCTTGAAGTTATACAACCAGAATGAGTTAGTTTGAAAAGTCAGAAATTTATCAGAAGACTATAAAGACTATAACTAGGCTGGGCATGGTGGCTCAGGCCTGTAATCCCAGCACTTTGTGAGGCTGAAGCAGTTGGATCACTTGAGGTCTGGAGTCAAATAGCAGCATGGCCAAAATGCAGAAACCCAGTCTCTACTAAAAATACAAAAATTAGCCAGGCAAAGTGGCACACGCCTGTAGTCCCAGCTACTTGCCAGGCTGAGGCAGAAGAAACACTTGAACCTGGGAGGCAGAGGTGACAGGGAACCAAGATCACGCCTCTGCACTTCAGCCTGGGTGACAGAGTGAGACCCCATCTTAAAAAAAAAAAAAAGTATAATTAGTTAACATATAAATGTTATATTGATTTTATGTTTGGACAAAATCTTTCAGGAGTGATTTTATAGCCATACTTTGCAAGTAGAACAAGAACTTTCATGAAGAATGATAACCAGCTATTTTCTAATACCATATATAAGGCATGTAATTTTATGATGATATACCAAAATAGAACATGTTAGTGCAATACAATTAGGGCTTTGGCAATTACACAAAAGCACTAATAATAAAGTTGGTTATATCTTGACGTCAGCAAAGAGAGGTGATTCTTTTGAGCTCTTCAAAAATGAGAGAGAATCTTGATGTGAGGAAGAGGTGTCAGGTTTAGCTTGATTTACTTAAATATAGTACGATAGACTCCTGTTTAAGGTCCTTTTGACTCTATGATTGTGTCATAATTTAACAGTAATATGTCTCAAGGAATATTTTCATAGGTGTCAAATGGAAATTGAGTTTGGTATGAACTTGGGAAAGTTATTAAACTCTCTAGGTTCCAGTTTGTAATACATAAGATTAGGAAGCTGGGCTAGGGTGAAATTTTCAAAATGTGTCATCTCTAACCATAGATATGAGATATTCCACAGTGCCAACTGAGTGATGCTCACAACTCTCTCCTTTCTTCAACCTGTGCAGGAAAAGAGATATTACTCATAACCTTTTTGGGATAACAACAATAGCATTCCTATTATTTGATTGCCAGTATGCTTTCATATGGCTCGTTCCAGAATTGAAGTGATTGTACAGTATTTTTTTTCTTTAAAAAAAAAAAATAGAGATGGGGGTCTCACTATGCTGCCCAGTCTGGTCTTGAACTCCTGGGCTCAAGCGATCCTCCCACTTTAGTCTCCCAAGGTGTTGAGATTATAGGCATGAGTCACCGTACCCTGCCAGAGTAATATTTTTTTTCAAGTTTTTCATGTTGCTACATTTTTATTATTATTTAAATAAATGCATATTATTTTATTTTATTGTGCTACTGGTAGATACTAAATTCATTTATTTATCATTTTCAAAAAATATTGCCATAGATAGATATATCTGTAGTTTTTTCCATCTTTACTGGTTTTTCCATTTGATATATTTGCAGAAGTGGAATTATTAGGTTCAAAGGTGTGAACATTATATAAATCACCACATTATTAAAAAAATTATACATGATTCACCAGCAGAGTACTGAAATCCCAATTTCATAGTATCTTCTCCAGCATTGGAAATTACTTAAACTTTTCTTTGCTAATGCAATACGGAAAATAAATTGCACTTTGCTATCTTTATGATATTTCTTGGGTTACTGTATTATTTTTACTCTGAGTTATATTTTGTCTATGATAATTCATATGAGTGGATGATAGGTGTTAACCAGAAAACAATAATGATAGTTAATATTCATAGTATTTTGAATATAGTATCTCACTTAATCCTTAAACATCCCTATGAAGATAGCACTGTTTCAGCTTTCTAAAAATAGATATGGACATTTCAATATAGGAAGTGAAGTCACTCAGTTCACACCTGTTGTAGCTCTGATATTTTAGAATTGTCCAAATGTCTAGAGAACAGGATGGTAGGTGTGAATGAATACACACAAGATAAATGAGACTACTTAAGTCTCTGTGGAGTTTTACAAGTCTCCAAACTGGACTTTTACATTGTTTTATTTGACTTCTTTGTTAGTTTTTTTAATTTTTATTTTTTTAATTCCTGTATATTCTACAATCATTTATTAAAACTCATATGCTGATATGTCATCTGATATCCTAAGGAAATCATAGTACAAAATTCTCTTTCTCTTCATAAACAATATTCTAACAATCTATACTAATTTTTTAGGTAGAATAAAACAGGGGAGGCTTTAGTTCAATGTAGTAATACATTTTTAACTGAATAGCTTGAGAACTAGCAGGTCAAGTGATTGGCCCAAATCTCAGTTAGCAAGTGATAAAACTGTGACATTTTGTTACCCCACGCTTCCTTTCTTTATCTTGCTATTGACTCTTCTTTGTCTAGAAATATGTTTGCTGTAATTATGGCAAGCATGATGCCAGAGTCTCTCTGTTTTAAACTCTCTTACAAGCAAGGTGTTAAATTCTCATTATTCTAAGGCACTACCTGTACATTAAATCTTCACGTAGAGGCAGAATGTGAGAGTACAGTACGTGCTTCTGAGGAGGATACAATTAACCCCATTCCTATTTGCACTCCATGTCACATGGTCACATTAAAAGACTTTATTGTTTTGCAGATAAGGATTGTTTGAGGCATCCAATGTTAATCTTGAATTATTCATGAAGTAACATTATTTATTCATTAGTTCCTGGATAATTTTGCTTAGCCCAAGTACCTACAGTCTTTTGTTTCTTATATGAAGATGGGTTAGGACATTAGACTTATATGAGATGTACTGTATTACAGGGCAACTTCTAACCATTCAACCTAACATAGATACTTGGAGATGGGATGCACTGTTAAAGGAATAGATAAGAAAATTAAGCTACGGGATGCTAATCAGAAAGAAAGTCAAATCTTTTTGCACTGATGGACAATTGCTCAAATGCTAGTATCTCACAATTATCAGTGCTTCTTGTTAACCTAGTATTCGAATCTCTAAAAGGACTCAAATAGTGAAGAGACTCAAAACATCAGTTCTGGACAAGGAGAGTATTCAAAACCCTTAGCTTGAGAACATATCTAAATGCTCCCAAACAATGCTTTATCAACCTGTTGACTTGAGTATAGCATAGAAACTCTCTGGGGAGCATATAAAACAGCGTTTTAGGGATTATCATATAATAAGAAATGGTCTGGGTGAATGAGAAAGAGCAGGAGAAAGAAAGAGGATAAAAACAGAAATACAAGAAAAATAAGGTGAGGGTGCTCAAAAAGGTTTTTATGATTTAGAAGATAACCCCATGTATGAGAATAGGAAGGAGTTACGATTGACACACACAAAACTAAGCACATGAGGTTGTTGCTGGAATAATTATGTGATGTATTTTTCAACCAATCCCTTTTAAAAGTGAAAGGGGATGGCTCTATTACACCAGGACAACAGATAAAATCCAAGACTGTGTTGGATATATCAGGTCATGTCACTATGCTAAAAATACAGGACTTAAGTGAATACTTAAAATGAATAGTATTATGTATTTATTAGGACACACTGGAATACACACCTGAAAACTTTGGAGTACCATACTTTAATAGAAATAATGCCAGAAGAATACATTTAAAGTGAAATATCTTGGATGGGTGTGGAGGTTCATGTCTGTAATCCCAGCAATTTGGGAGGCCGAAGTGGGAGGATTGCTTGAGCCCAGGAGTCCAGGACCAGCCTGGGCAACATAGCGAGGCCCTATCTCTAAATATATATATATGTGTGTATATATATGTGTGTGTATATATGTGTATATATATATGTGTATATAAATATAAATATATATGTGCATATACACACACACATATATAGATATATGAAAAACAGAAGAAAATAAAAAATAATAAGTTAATGTCCTTTAAAATATATGTGAAATTGTTGAAGAAACTCAAAACCTCTAGCTGGACTAAACAAATGCATAAATAATGATAGTCCCTTTAAAATGGTTGAAGATATATCAAATAACCTGTGAATGAGACTAACGTGGTCTAGATGCATAGGCTATAACTGTAGCCAATGTGTGTGATGCATGAAATATTTCAGTACAACATAAAAAGAGCTGAAAATACAGTGTCATGTTTTAGGGAGTTTGAGTTCACCTGGGTTAGATCACAGCTCTGCTGTTAGTTATGTAGGTGACCTTGAGGAAGTCACTATCTTTTTGTGTCTATTGAGTCACTATCTAAGGATATGCATGTAGCCTTCTTCTCAGATTCCTCACTGCTAGCCATATCTGAAAAATCTTTACATAAAGAGAAGTAGCTACAACACCAACCCCCATACTTGGTTAACAAGATGTCTCTGAGAAATTTCTCTCTAATTAAGACTATCATTGTATGTTGTTAGAGTTGGACACATTGGTTTTCTTTTAACCTTATAGTCTAGAAGTAGGAATACAGTCCATCTGATACCAGGCTAGGGCACCTAGCGAAAACCTGTGTAAAGGGTAGATGTTAAAACAATTAAGAAGGAATAGCATGAAACAAGGTGATCTAGAATTTAGAAAAGCGAATATAGGTTCAATATAGCCCTAAACCAGGAAATTCTTGGTCAGTTATCACTGAGCAAGTACCATCTTGAACCTACACTAAGCTATAATTCCATTATATATCTGAAAAGAACTCAAGGTCCTGATGCTAAAACTGAGTTTTTTTCTCCTTCTTCCCCGACACATGTGTTTCAAGTATAAGAACCATCCTTTCCAGATTTCTGAATGAAAGAACAATGCCACCTTCAGAGAACACTAAGTCTAACACCAGCGGTGCATTTTTTACCCTCCAGGCTACAGGAAAGGATTATTGCTTCAATATACTAAAAGGATGAGTTTTATAAACATTTCCAACAAATTATCCTTGATAGAGCAAGCAGAATACAATGGGGCTCCCCGTGTGTGTGTGCTTGTGTGTGTGTGTGTCCACTCATGCAAACTTTGAGGAAGGATTGTATGTGACCAATGTGTGTTATCAGGCCTATAGGTTATCACGCTAAAATTGTCCATCAGAAACATCACATTTCTTGTATTTTATGCAATATATTTTAATAATTTTGTGCATAAAATAAAGTTTCTGTTAAGTATCTATATGTGAAATTTTCCACTTGTGGCATCATATTGGAGCTTGAACAGTTTAAGATTTTTGAGCACCTTGGATTTTGGAATTTTGGATTAGGGATGCTCAACCTAAATTATCTATCTACCTAGCTAGCTATCATCTATTAATATCTATCTATGAAATTACTGAGTCATATGTCAACTTCATATTGAATATTTTGAAGAATCAAACTGTTTTCCAAAGCACCTTTCCAATTTTACATTTCCATTAATAATGCACAAGAATTCCAATTTCTCTACATCCTCAGGAATATTTGCTATCTTTTTGATAATAGCCAATCTAATGGGTGTGAAGTAGTATCTCACTGTGGTGTCAACTAGCATTTTGCCATGGCTACTGACTTTATCTGCCATTTATATATCTTCTTTGGAAAATATCTGTTTAGATCCTTTGCCCATTTGTGATTGGGTTATCTCTTCTTTTATCAACTGGTTATAAAAATATAAAAGTATACCAATGAGTTTTATAAAAATGGGTTATAAAAATATATAAATATACCAATGGGTTTTATACCAATGGGTTATAAAAATATATATTCTGAAAGCAAGTTACCTATCACATATATGATTTGAACATATCTTCATTCACTGTGAATTTTCTATATTAACTAAGATGATTATGTAGTTTTTGTCCTTCATTCTACTAAGGTAGCACATTACATTGATTGAAATTTGTATGTTGAATTATCCTTGCATTCCAATAGTAAATCTAACTGGGTCATGATGCGTAATCCTTTGAATGAGTTGTTGAATTCAGTTTGCTAGTGTTTTCTGAGAATTTTTGCATCAATAATTGTCAAGAATATTAATCAAGAATATTGTCAAAAGTGTTCATCTTTTCTTATAGTATTTTAATCTGGGTTTGGTGTTAGGGTAATGCTGGTCTCATACAATCAGTTTAGAAGTGTTTCTTTCTCTTCAAAGTTTTGAAAGACTTTGAAGAGATTTGTTGTTTATTCTTCTTTAAATATTTGGTAGAATTCACACGTGAAGTCATCTTGTCCAGAGCTTATCTTTCTTTGGAGGTTTTTGATAACAAATTTAATCTCCACACTAGATATAAATCTGTTGTTGGTTTTGTGGATTTTTTCTGTTCTTTTATATTCTCCATTTAATTTCATTTATCTTTTCTCTAACCTTAATATGGTCTTATTTCTACTAGTTTTAGATTTATTTTGTTATCTTTTTCTAGTTCCTTAAAGTGTAAAGTTGAGTTCTCAGTTTGAGATTCTTCCTCTTTTTTAAGTGTTTACAATAGTAAATTTTCCTCTTTCTACCGCTTTCACTGTATTTTATAAGCTTTGATGTGTTGTGATTTTGTTTTCATTTGTATCAAGACATTTTTAAGGTCCCTTGCAATTTCTTTTTTGGCCCCTTGGTTGTCTAAGAGGGTGCTGTTTAATCTTCTCATATTTTTGAGGCTTTTAGTTTTTCTTCTGCAATTGATTTCTAGTTCATTTTATTATGATTGGAAAGGATGTATTTTCTGATTTCCTTACTTTTTGATTAATAAAGAATTGTTGTGTTGTGTGGACTAATAGATGGACTATCCTGAAGAATATCCTATGTACACTTTAGATGATGGTGCACTCTGCTGTTGTTGGGTGGGGTGTTCTGTTTATATTTTTAGGTCCAATTGGCTTATAGTATTGTTCAAGTCCTCTATTTTCAAATGGATTTTCTGTCTGATTGCTCTATCCATTATCCAAGTGAAGTGATAAAGGCTCCTACTATTTTTGCAGAGCCATTTATTTCTCCTTTCAATTCTGTCAATGTCTGCATCATATATTTTGGAGCACTGATGTTTGTTGAAGATATATTTGCAATTGTTACATCACCTTGATAGACCAACCTTTTTATCAGAATGTAATGTCTTTCATTTGTCTCTTGTAACCATTTCACTTGAAATCTATTTTGTGTGATAGTAGTATACCATTTCTGTTTTATTTTCGTTATTGGTTATTAATTACATAAAATATCTTTTTGCATCTCTTTCCTTTCAACATATTTTTGTCTGGATATAAATTGAGTTTTTCGTAGACAACATATACTTGGCTAATGTTTGGTTGGTTGGGAACGTTTTTAGTCATTCTGCCCCTTTTTGCCTTCTGACTGGTGAATTTAATCCATTTATATTTAAAGTAATTAATGATAAGGAACCATTTACTTCTGCTATTTTTCTGTTTGTTTTTGTACATCTTTTACCTTTTCTGTTTTGTTTCTCATCTCCTCCATTACTGCTTTTGTTCGTGTTTAATTAATTTTGCTTTTAGTGTACTACTTTGATTACCATGTAATTTTCTTCTGTATATGCATTTTAAAGTTTTTTTTGGTTGTTAACAAGAGAATGATGAATGATGAGTGACATCTTAAATTTATAGCAATCTAATTTAATTTGTTCTCAACCTAGATCTGATAGCATGTGAAAACTCTACTCCTACACAGATCAGTTCACATCCCCCTTATGTTACTGTTGCAACAGTTACGTCTTTGTACGTTGTGATCCCATTAACATAGACTTTTTGTTGAGCATTTGTCTTTTAAATCATAGAAGAAATAGAAAAAGAAGTTTTAAACCACAAATACAGTACTCCTGGCTTTTATGTTCCATATATAATTATTTTACTGGAGATGTTTATTATTTATTCATGTGACTTTGAGTTGCTGTCTAGGATCCTTTTGTTTCAGCTTGAAGGATAACCTTTAGTATATTTAGTAGTGCAGATTAGCAATAAACACCATCAGTGTTTGTTAATCCAGGAATTTCTTAGTTTCTTCTTCATTTTTGAAGTTTTCTTCTGCATGTGGATAATTTTGCCAAATAAAAAAATTTGGTTGTCATTTTTTTGTCTTCCAGCACATTAAATATTATCTCACTCCCTATTGGCTACCATGGTTTCTTATGAAAAATTGGCTGTTAATATTATTGAGGACTGTTTATGTCAAGTCATTTCTTTCTTGCCACTTTTCAGATTTTCTTTTTGTCATTTGCTTTTGCCAATTGGATTATAATGTGTTTTAATGTGAAACTCTTTAACTTTACTCTACTGAGAGTTTAATCCTCTTCATGTATGTGTAGATTCATGTTTTTCACCAAATTTGGCAAATTATCTGCCAATATTTTATCCAATATTTTTCTTCTTTCTTTCATTCAGTGACTTTCGTAATGTGTATAAGATATACTTTATGATGTTGCAGAGTTCCTTTAGATTTTTTTTCTTCATACTTTTTTTTTACTTTTCCTCATACTTTTTTTTTACTTTTCTTGGTACTTTTCTTCATACATTTTATTACTTTCTTCTCTGCAGATTGAATAATTTCATTTGTCCTGTGTTTATGTTCATGAATTCTTTCTTCTGTCTATTGACATCTGCTGTTAAATCCCTCTAGTGAGTTTTTCGTTTTAGTTGTTACACTTCTTGGGTCCAGAAGTTTTGTTATATTCCATTTTATAATTTCTGTCCTTTTGTTGATAGTCTCATTTTGGTCACACATTGTTTTCCTGGTCTCCTTCAGTTCTTTCTCTATGATTTCCCATAATTCTTTGAGCACATTTAAAACAGTAGACTTAAAGCTACATCTAGTGAGTCCAATGTCTGGGCTTTCTTAGGACTGTTCCTGTCAATAAGTTTTCCTTTCAATTTTCCATAGTTTTCTCTTTTTTTTGAATGCTTTATATTTTCTTTTGGTGGAAACTAAATTACAACATGGTAACTCTGGAATGAGATTCTCCTTTTTCCCCAGAGTTTACTGTTGTGGATTGTTTAAAGTTGTAATTGTCTTTTGTTTTGTGACTTTTCCATATAATTTTTCAAAGAATATATTTATTGCAGTATGTGGTCACTGAACCCTCTATTTCTTCATTCAGTGGTCAGCCAGGGACCAGGCAGGTATTTCCTTAAAGGCTTGAAGTGAAAAACAGAGAGAGAAAATATTCTGTTCTTCAAGTCTTTGTAGCATAAATCTGAGCTAGAACACTCTTTATCCTTTATCCTCTGCTTACATGGAGCCTGCAAATCAGCCAGAGTTTCAAGCCTAGAGTCTTCTCATATTTCTTTGAGTATAAAATGTCTGGTATTCAGATAAATGTTTTAGTCTTTCTCCTGCTATATATAATCGACGTCTAAGCTCTTATTCTCCACCCACCTTAAATACTTTCTCCTCTGCCTCCTTATTCCAGGACTTTTGGGTCTGTCTCTATCTGGCCTCATCTGACATCCCTTACCATAGGTGGGCAGAAGAGGTATATGCCTTTAAATCTTTGGACAGACACTGCTATCCAGAAATCCACTTAACTGTAGGAGGAGGTAAACATACATTCTGCACTGATTTCCCAGTGATTACCCAATGAGACAAAACTCACAACCGCAGTATTTTAAGAACAAAGCTCATGGTAGCCCCTTGGAATCAGCAAGCTGTATCAGGAATGTGAGTTGTCATCAAGGCTGCTAAAACACTTCTGGGGATGAGAGATGATAAGTAGGTGAGTAAAAATGCCTCAAAGTTGTTACCAAAACTGAAGTGCCATTTTCTTATTAAGCATTCCTCTTATTATTACACATTTTAGATTAAATTAGAGTTTCACAAAATTGATTCTGTTTGTCTCTGCCAGTTTATAGTTGCTTTAGTGGAGGGACCAATTCTTTGAGTTCTCTATTCTGCTATATTCTGTGTCTTTATTTATTCACCACATTGATTTTTTTAAATTTGCATTCTTGGGAAAAGGAGGGATCTGGACAGTTCCAGAGGTTTCTATTTGGACTTTCCCACTATAATAACTACTTCTCAATAGATGAATGGCCAATGTAGAATTACCAATACTGCAAAGTATATCAATTCTAATTAAGCACTCAAGGATTTGAGAAATACCACTGCATGGATCAGTGGATTCTTTGGGTTTAATGGAACAAGACTTAAGGCAATCCAGTCTGATTACTAGAAAGCAGGACTCCATTTGTTACCTGGCTACCAAAGACCCCCACTCGAGGGGTGCTGTGACAATTTTTTGAATCTTCAGATATCACTGTTAATTCAGAACCTATACTGAATAATCTTTGAATAGTCTGGATACTCCCATTTTTTACTATATATAGTCACCCAAGTAAATAGCTGTAGGCTCCTTTGGGGAAAGATGTGAGGTACTAGCAAAGTATATACCTGCCACAATGTTGGAATGTTCTTATTTCTAGACACATTGGTAAGTCAATTGGTTCTGGTTATAGAAATTGGTTCATATGTAGAAACTGAGCAAAGAATTATGACTTTTTTTTTTTTTTTGAGATGATGTCTTGCTCTGTCACCCAGGCTGGAGTGATGTGGCTGCAACCTCTGCCTCCCAGGTTCAAGTGATTCTCCTGCCTCAGCCTCCCAAGCAGCTGGGATTACATGCATGCACCACCATGCCTGGATAAATTTTTTTGTATGTGTATTTTTAGTAGAGACAGGGTTTCATCACATTAGCCTTGAACTCCTGACCTCAAGTAATCTGCCTGCCTCAGTCTCCCAAAGTGCTGGGATTACAGGAGTGAGCCACCATGCCCGGCAAGAATTATGAGTTCTATTAGAATATTGATATCACTCTCTTTATCTTTCATTATTGATTTTTGTTTATTTTGGTTATAGATGTTCAGCAGTATCTTTGTTGGCCATCCATTTATTTTTTTCTCCTAGTTGTCCTGTAATGCATTTATTTAACTCCCTGTGGGTCAAGCCTCCATGGGTACCTCTGCAACCTTCCCAGTCATTATAATAATTGAATTCTCTATTATTTTAGGGGTACTATCAATATCCCGAAGGATGGTAACAAGCACAGTGTTGGTATTGCCTCCCCAGCCATCCTCCCCTGCAGAAGAGAACCATCAACATACTTAGGGATACTGGTGCCTCTCTTATAATATTTCTTATGGCTGTAAATCAAAGGTATGTGAAGCAGGTCTAAATTAATTTGGAAAGTCTATCTTGTCAAGGTTAAGGACGCATCTGTGACTCAGCTTCAGAAGATCCTGATGACATGTGCCCAAGGTGATCAAGGTACAGCTTGCTTTAATAAATTTTATGGAGACATGAGACACTGATAAATATATGTAAGATGTACTTTGGATTGATTTGGAAAGATGGAAAAACTTAAAGTAGGGGCTTCTACGTCATAGGTAAATTTAAAGATTTTTTGTTTGGCAGCGGTTAAAGGAGTTATTATCAGATGAGATCAGGTGCATCCAGGGTGATATGGCCATAGGAAACAGTTATTATCTAAATAAAGGAATGTCTGGGTTACAATAAGGGGTTATGATGACCAAGGTTTTATCTTGTAGATGAAGCTTCCTGGTAGAAGGCTTCAGAGAAAATAGATTGTAAATGTTTCTTGTCAGACTTAAAAGGTCTGTTTTATCAGTAATTCCAAAAGGGAGGAGGTTATAATGAGGCATGTTTGCCCCCCCACCCACCCATTCCCACTATGGCTTGAACTGGTTTTTCAGGTTAACTTTGGAATGCCCTTGTTGAGAGAAGGGGTACATTTAGGTGATTGAGGGGCTTAGAATTTTATTTATGGTTTATTTACATGGCCTTAATAAATGTTGCATCCACTTGGTTTTCCCATTGAATATAATCCTTTGATGGGTCTTCTGGCCTTACATGATGATATATAAATGTTGCCATTAACTTCCTGTTAATAGTGCTCAGTCTCATTATTCTCTGCAGAGCTTCAATACAATGTAGCAGTAACCAGCCAACCCTACTGTCTTTGCAGGCATTACTACTCCCATATTTTTCAAATGTTCACACCTATATACCTGTCATAGAATTTCCTCTAAGTAAACATTTTCCCAGGTTACTATTAGTACAACGATTAAACCAACATATTGTGTTAGGTGATATCTATGCCCTATATACCAACCAAGATGCCATCCTGTTTGTTGGGCAGTGAGTGAGTCAGTTCCAAATCCCAGTCTTGTAACCTGTTTACTCAGACTACTCCAGTTGTGGCATCACTTGTGTTAGTCTAGTTCTTCCAAGAAGCAGATATCAACATTAGATGAGCCATACAAGAATTTTATCAGGGGACATATCTGTGAGAGAAAAATGGAGAAGAAGCAAGAAAAGACTGGGAGATCCAGTACACCAGAATGTAATTCTGATCCCGCGTGAAGAAAAGGGGGAATGAAGACTTAGGAGAAGCATCAAATAATGAAGTTTAAGAATGCTGTAAAAAGACTTTCAGAGAGAGTTTGAGCCAAAATCTACCATCAGAGGAGTCTACTCTTTCCAGGATTGGTCTCATGTTATTATTATATCCCTGGTATGCTTAATCATTTGCTGGTAGAAAGCTGTGGCCTTGGGAAGCATGGCCTTACTGCAGATGAAGCAATGGATTATGGAGTTCAACTACTCCATGGTGGTTGGAGTTCTACAGTCAGTCTCATGGCAGACACACGGTATAAGGTATCAAGTCAAGTCTAGCTATTTATTTTAAAAATTGATCAGGTTGGGTTTTATGGATGTGTGAAGCTATTCAATTCAAAATACTCTATTAACATACCTAATTAAATTAATAATTAAAGAAACAAGGACAGTATTCCTGGCATTATTGCTTAGCATAAAAAATACTGTAAGACTAGAAAAATAAATGAATTTGTATAATTCCATATATATCCACATATGTATGCAAAGGAATGACCATTATGTCATTATTCATAGAGGATAAGATTGTATGAACAGACTATTGAAATAATAAGAAAATTTAACAACTTTTGTTAGACATAATCAAAAATTAAATTTGCTCCTGTAATTAAAACTAGTCAGAAATTGCCATTGAAATGCATAAAATTTAAAAGTAATTAAAAATAAAAATAAAGTAAATATTAGAAAAAATACTTAAGAAATTTATTTTAAACATTGATACATTTTTATAAGACTACTTTAAAAAATAGAGAGGAAAATTATGCTCATGAATGGGAATGTTTAATATTTTTAAGTTCCTCAAGTTAATTTCTAAATTCAATGTAATTTCAATCAAAATCACAACAAAATTTTTTATGAATTTGGGCAAGCTAATTTTAAATTTTATATTAAAAATAGGGTTATGAATCCATAAAACAACTTTTAAAGAAGAATAAACTTGAATTGAATATGCAATTTCTCTATTAAAACCTAAAATGTTTTCATAATTATATAGAATGAACAGACTGTAGAATTTCTATAGAGACAGATAAAGTAGATGGATAGTTCAGAACAGAAAGCCACACATACGGAAATGTTAAAAATGACAGAAGATCGGCCAGGTGGGGTGGTTCATGCCTATAGTCCCAGCACTTTGCGAGACCAAGGTGGGCGGATCACGAGGTCAAGAGATCGAGACCATCCTGGCCAAGACGGCGAAACCCCGTCTCTACTAAAAAATACAGAAATTAGCCGGGCATGGTGGCACACGCCTGTAATCCCAGCTACTTGGGAGGCTGAGGCAGGAAAATAGATTGAACCTGGGAGGCGGAGGTTGCAGTGAGTTGAGATCGCGCCATTGCAGTCCAGCCTGGCAATAGAAAGAGACTCCATCAAAAATAAATACATAAATAAAGTAAAAAAAAATCTTTCACTTCTGTGAAGAAATGGTAACAAGGACTGTATGTGCCCTTTTGCCCTCTGAGCCTAACACCACTAAAAAACTGAAAAATATGTGAGAAAATAATTTTCAGTTATCAGATATTAGGCAGTGCATCCCTGAGAGAAGGGAAACAAAGAAAGGGAGCTTGTGATTGCACAAGATTGGTGCCCAGAAAAATATATCTAAGCCTTGAAAAAAGCAGGGAAGGGGAGGACCTGGTAGAATCTAGCAGTCTCCTTGAGGTGAAGAGATAAAGTTGTGAGTCCAGGAAGTGAGGTGGGAGGGTGAATAGCTAGAATTCACAGATTAGAGGACCAGTAAGGAGAAAACAACAAAAACCACAAAAAGGCAGAGTTCTGAGCTTCTGTTCTCACTCAGTCAGAAATTTCCTGAGGCTCAGGAAACATTCACCTGAGAAAATTAGAGAAAACAATTCCTGAAGTTGACAAGGAACCACAAGCAGTTTGTGTTTCCATCAACCAGACTGGAGAAAGCTTGTAATTAATTTTCCTTTTTTTGAGACGGAGTCTCACTCTGTCACCCAGGCTGGAGGGCAGTGGTGCCATCTCAGCTTACTGCAACCTCCGCCTTCCAGGTTAAAGTGATTCTCCCATCTCAGCCTCCTGAGTAGCCGAGATTACAGGCATCCACCACCACACACCTGGCTAAGTTTTTGTATGTTTAGCAGAGATCTGGTTTCACCTTGTTGGCCAGGCTGTTCTTGAACTCTTGACCTCAAGTGATCCACCAGCCTCAGTCTCCCAAAGTGCTGGGATTACAGGCATGAGTCCCATGCCCGGCCAAAAGTTTGCAATTCATGAAAATTCAGGGAGTATGTTTAGAAGTGGCTGCCTTAACAGTGAGTCAAATTTAATTCTAGACTAAAGTCTGCTCTGATCCTGACCCTTACAGCAAATTTCAATGCAGAACTTCAAAGGAATAACCTGTTTCCAAGCCACTTAAGTGCACAACAATAATAAGCTTAAACTTATTTGCAGAAGTACAAAAGTATCCATCATTCAAGGTAAAATTCCTAATGTCTGGCACCACATAAAAATTTCCAGGTATGCAAAAAAGCAGAAAAGCATGATCAATAGTAATGAGGAAAATTATTCAACAGAAATTAATTAGTATTAAAGGATACAAAAACAAATTATATAAAACATATATTCCAAATGTTGAAGAAGGTATATGGATCATGTTTTATATAGAAATGCAAGATATAGAAAATACACTGTAACAAGTTTCTAGAAATGAAAAATAAAGTAACTTGGATAAATGAAACACACACAGATTGAGATTAACAACAGATTAGACTTGTGAGCTGAACGATTGGTGAACCTGAAGACACAGCAATAGTAAGCATCCAAAATAAAACACACAAAATAAATACTAAAAATAAGTGAGCAGATCATAAGTGGGCTGTGTGACAATTTCAAGCAGCATAATATACAGGATATTGGCTTCTCCTGAAGGAGAATGTATATATATATATATAAAGTTTTTGCATATGGGCAGACATTTTGTCTTTGCATTTATATATGTTTTTGCATTTATAAATGTGTTTGCATTTATATTATATATATGTATATGTATACACATATGTATAAAGTGTTTGCATATGGGCAGAGTGGGCAGAGTAGAGTGGGCAGAGAATGGGAAACTGTCCTTTACAAAAGGAAATAAACAATTTGGGGGTAACTGATGAGTTTATTTTCTTGATTTTAATTATCATTTTGTTAATACATATGTAATAATATGTAAAAACTTCTCCCTTTATACAATTTATGCACATTATATTTTATTGATAAATTTTAAAACTTAAAAATCAGTGGAGAAAAAATGACAAATAATCTGATGATGTGGGAACATCTTGCTATAAGAAAATAAAGACTACTTTACATTTCATACAAAAATATACACCAAGTTTGAAGTATAAAATTTGAAACATCAAGAAGATATCTTTAGAACTGTAAAAGAGAGAGCAATTTTTAAATAGGACCTGAAAATGAAACCATAAAAGTGAGGGATTGAAAAATTTAGTTAGATTGAAACTAAATCTAACTAAAATCTAATATCCCATACATGAAAAGCCTTCAAAAAAATGTGAAAAAAGGCTGCAAAAAGCTATTTACAATGCAGAGAATTAATGTATGTAACATATAGCAACTCTTTCCTAATTGATAACAGAAAGACAACTTATTATACTTATTAGTAAAACTGAAGAAATATGAAAATAGCTGAGTCATTGTAGAAATTAAATGTCCAATACATATAAAAATGATTCTCAATCTTACTAGTAATAAAAAGCTGTAATTTAAAAATCACAGCAAGATTCCAACTATATTTCAATAAGCTTGTCAAAAAGTTAAAAATTTTGATATTATAGGAAGAATACAGGATAACTATAACTAACATTGTTAAATACTCCTAGTAGGAGTGTAATTTTCTTTTTCTTTTTTTTTTTTTTTTGAGATGGAATCTCACTCTGTCACGTAGGCTGGAGTGCAGTGGTACAATCTTGGTTCACTGCACCTTCCACCTCCCAGGTTCAAGTTATTCTCCTGCCATAGCCTTCCAAGCAGCTGGGACTACAGGTGTGTACAACCACACCCAGTTAATTTTTTTGGTGTTTTTAGTACAGACAGGGTTTCACTGTGTTAGCCATGATGGTCTCAGGGTGTGATCCCAGGGTGCTGGGATTACAGGCTTAAGCAACCATGCCCAGCTGAGTGTAAATTTTTTAAACACTTTGCTAAGCTATATGTTAATGTCTATTAAAATAAAAATGTATAATACATACTCTTTAACTGAAAATTACACACCAAATCTTATACCACAGAGAAAAATCCATCATCAAGAAATAGATTTTTAAATTGATGTTACAGATACAATAAAATACCCCACAATCAATAAAATAGATGAACTAGTTATGTACATCAACAGAGAATCCTCAAAAACATAGCACTTAGTCCCCATATATAAGTAACATAAGAAATGTAAAACAAAATAACATGTACATACTACTTTATATTTGGCCTTTGTTTTGGATAATATTTTTACTAAGTAGGGGATTTTGGATTGGCTTTATTTTTAAATTTTGGTACTATAAAGAAAACCATTGTCTTCAGGTTTGCATGCTTTCTCAGGAGAAGTCAGCAGTATTTCTTATACTTCTTCATATGTATATCATTTCCCTTTCTTTCTGGCTTCTTACAAGATGTTCCCTTTATTTTCTGTTTTATTTTTAGGAATGTGAATATGATATCTAGGAGTGTGTGTTTGTATCTATTTGTACATGCACATGCTTGTGTGTGCTTTCCTAAAAGACATCCAAGCTTCTTGGCTCTGTGTTTTTTCATATCTTTTATTATTGTTGGAAATTGCTTAGCTGTTCTCTCTCAAACTTTTCTTCTGCCATATTCTTTCTCTGTTTTCCTTGAGGAGTTCTAATTACACGTACGTTAGAATATATGGTGTTGTATTACAGCTGTAGATGCTTTCTGTTTTTATTTTATTACATGTTTTGGATACTTTGTTTTCTTCTTTTTCTCTTTTGTGATTATATTTAAGTAATTTTATTGGCAAATTTTCAATTTTGTTTACCTTTCCTTAGCTGTTTTGTGGGTTGGTCCTTTAAGTAAATTTTTCATTGCTATTAACTTTTCCTTCCTATTATTTTAATTTAAATCTTCGTTCTAGTTTTTATCTTTGCTGAAATGCCCTATATTTCCTTCATATACTCTTTAACTGAAAATTACACACCAAATCTTATACCACAGAGAAAAATCCATCAGCAAGAAATAGATTTTTAAATTGATGTTACGGATACAATAAAATACCCCACAATCAATAAAATAGATGAACTAGTTATGTACATTATATGTTGTATATGTAGATATATGTTGTATATCTTTTCTATTAAATCTTTTAACATATTAATTAGAGTTATTTTAAAATTTAATCCAACCTTTAAAAATTTAGATTTTATATATGTGTCTGTATTTTTCATAACTTTCTTTCTTTATTATGGGTATTTGTTTTTGGTTTTTTCTTATAATTTTGATTAAATGTTGGTCACAATGTATAAAGCAGTAGTGACTAAGAGAAAGAGTAACATGCCTGAAAATAATCAATTTGTCAGGCTGTTAGTATGAGGTACTGGCTGGTTTGTTGGTATGTTTTGCTGAGAGTATGTTTAAGAAACAACAGTCTTAAAGTTTTTGCAGTAGTAAAATTCTATTGCCTAAGCTTAGAGTAGGGGCTGCAGAGTCAAAAGGATTTTCTTCTTTTTCTTGCCCCATCCTCAGCTTTCAAACTTACATACATGCCTTTGTCACAGATGTAGCTTCTCTCCTCTTGCTTGCCCCTTCTCTAGTGCTCTGCTGCTGTTACTTGTTACTAGATGGTTACTCAGATGATGGGCAGGAGCAGAGATTTTATATGTTGTCCTAGTTCAGCCTCAGTCTTATGTGTTTATGCCTCAAAAGTGTGATTTTATATTTGAAATATACAATATAAAACTAAATATTATATGCTGAAACATACATATATTTTGAAGTATATAGCCATATATATTGAGAAGTATTAATAGTACATGCAAGAATGGGGCTTACATTTGCAGAAAGAAGATGGAGAATAAATTTCAGCAAGAAACCCAGAAATATCAATGATATGTGTAATATATAATTTCCTAAGCAGGTTAGTTGTTAAAAGAGTGCTATTGTATTCTTATCTTTTTGTGTCCATTTTATGTGAATATTAGGCACACATGGTTTATATTTCATAAGATAAAAACTGCTAACTTAGTTTGAAATTTTATTCTGATTAGTTTTATTCCTTCTTTTGGCAATAATAAACATGTATTATGAACAGACACAATATTCTTATCAAGATCACTCAGATTTTTTTCAACTTGACAATTAGTAAAACAGAAAAATAACAGTGTATTTTAACCATCTACAAAAGAATTGCACAGTTGCTATTTTTCTACAAATACTTAGTACAAGTGAAGTAAATTTTGTTCAATTAATTGGCAGTCATAATCTCCATCAAAAAAAGTTATAAGGGAAAGTATGACTTGTGAAGTATCATTCAGAGTACAAAACTAGACCAATTTAAGATGCTATACAATTTGAAAAGACTGACCTTTAAAGCCAGCACTAGTAAGATTAGAACATCAGATTATTACTTACCAGTTGCATAAAATTGGGGAAGTTAATTAATTCTAGACTTCTGTTTCCTCAACTGTAAAATAAAGATAGAACCAACCTTGAAATAGGGATGAAATAACCAGGGCAATTACTCTCCTTAATATTTCACTTTGTATGGAATGAAAATAAGAATTAATTATCAATTAGTTCTGTGATTTTAGTAAACTCACTTCCTTCTTATGTGCTTCAGTTTCTTTCTTTCAAACTGAGCATAGCATTTTCCACATATCTCTGTAATAAAAGAAGGATAAAACAAGACAACATACAAAACCTGCTTTAAAAAGTATGCTATTATATAGTTAATATATTTCAGTAATCAGGTGTTTGCTTTCTTTTAGAAAACTGAATACGTGGTTAGAGGAGCAATAACTTGAGAGAAATCAGAGACTTATCATTTTTCAGTGGTGGGATAAACACATAATAACATGTTTCTCAGTCCAAAGGAAACAGCTATGGACAAAAGTTTAAAACACACACACACACACACAGAGCAAGAAAGAGCAAAATAACCTAGAAATTTTGGATTTTGTTGGTAGTGCTGTTGCTTTTTTTTGGCTTTCATTTTGGACATGATGATTGTAATTTTTTGTGAAATAAATTTATGTCTTTTTCAGTTGAATGGCAGAATAATGCATAAACGGGTCCATAATAAATATCAGCCATGGGTCATACAATCATACATGTGAAACTATAAAGTTCCATAGGAGGAAATGTTAAAATATTCTTCAAATATATATTTTTGAATATCAGGAAAATTTTGATTGTATGGACTCAATGATAGATGTAACTTTAGAAGCAATAGGAATGTGTATTTCCCAAATTTTAACCAAGGATAACTTGCTACTTAATAAGAATTTGTGATAATTTCTCTACCTTGAGAAGAGGATCATCATGGTAGATGGGAGGCAGGACTAGATTGCAGCTCTGGACAAAGCAGTTTGCAGAAGCTCGCATTGTGAATGTTAACTCCAGATCTAATGCAAGAACAAACCAGCAATCCCAAGAGGACCCACAGACCCTCTGAAAGAAGAAGACTGTTTCTGCAGGACCTGGGAGACACATCGAATACTGTGAGTGCCCCAACTGCAGAAGTGGGAAAGAGAGACCCTCCTCTCCTAAACACACACCCACACTGGAGAAGCTGAGGGTCTGTATGTGAGAGAAGTTTCCGACCTTACCTGAGACAGCCAATTTAGAGAGCCCAGCAAAATGCAGGAGTAGAGGAAGCAGCAGAGAGGCCCTGGGAACTCTCTGTGTCCCCTAGCAGATCATTCCTGCCTGGCACCACAGGGATCCATCAGGTGGGTGACGAAAGGTGCAGGTGGTAAAACTTCACTGGGAGAAGGAGAAGGAAATCTCTAGCTGAAATTTTTAGCAATTTGAATGGGATGAGTCGCCTCCTGGCCAGAATTCAGGGGAGGGTGCAAATCTGGTGCACAGACTCCACAGGCAGGGAAAGAACCAAGCCCTTTCCTCTCGCAGCTGAGAGGTGGATAGCCTGGGACAATTTTTAAAGCCCATAATGCTCTCTACCTAAAAGCAGACTTGGAACTGTTGGTGGAGCATGGTGGGAGTGAGACCAGCCCTTTGGTTTGCATGGAGCTGGGTGAGGCCTGTGACTGCTGACTTTCCTCCACTTCCCTGACAACCTGCATGACTCAGCAGAGGCAGACATAATCCTCCTAGATACACTACTCCAGTGACCTGGGAATCTCACCCCATCACCAACAGCAGCTGCAGCAAGACCTTCCCAAAGACAATCTCAGCCCAGATACACCTGACCCCACCCCCACCTGATGATTCTTTCCTATCCACCCTGGTAGCAGAAGACAAAGGGCATATAATCCTGGGAGTTCTAGGGCTTACCCACCACTGGTCCCTCTCCATATTACTACAGCTGACGTTTTCTGGAAAGCACCGCCTCCTGGCAGGAGGCCAACCGGCACAAAAATAGAGCATTAAACCACCAAAGCTAAAAATGCTCACAGAGTCCATTGAAACCTCCACCACCTCCACCAAAATAGGCACAAATATCCACGGCTGAGAGATGCATAGATGGTTCATATCACAGGACTCTGTGCAGACAACCCCCACTACCAGCCCAGAGGTGGGTAGACTCGTTGGGTGGCTAGGCCTAGAAGAGAGAAAACAATCACTGCAGTTCAGCTAACAGGAAGCCACATTCATAGAGAAAGGGGGAGAATACTACCTCGAGGGAACACCATGTGGGACAAAAGAATCTAAACAACAGCCTTCAGCACTAGACCTTCCCTCTGACAGAGCTTGCCCAAATGAGAAGGAACCAGAAAACCAACCCTGATAATATGACAAAACAAGGCTTTTCAACCTCCCCAAGAATCACACTAGTTCACCAGCAATGGATCCAAACCAAGAAGAAATCCCTGATTTACTTGAAAAAGAATTCAGAACGTTAGTTATTAAGCTGATCAAGGAGGGACCACAGAAAGGCAAAGCCCAAAGTAAAGAAATCCAAAAAATGATACAAGAAGTGAAGGGAGAAATATTCAAGGAAACAGATAGCTTAAAGAAAAAAAAAAAAAAACATAAAAAATTCAGGAAACTTTGAACACACTTTTAGAAATGTGAAACGCCCTGGAGAGTCCCAGAAATAGAACTGAACAAGTAGAAGAAATGAATTCAGAGCTCAAAGGTAAGGTCTTTGAATTAAACCAATCCAATAAAGACAAAGAAAAAAAAAAAACAAGAAAATATGAACAAAGTCTCCAAGAAGTCTGGGATTATGTTTAATGACCAAACTTATGAATAATTGGTGTTCCTGAGGAAGAACAGAATTCTTCCTCAGGCTTGGAAAACATTTTTGGGGAATAATTGAGGAAAATTTCCCTGGCCTTGCTAGAGACCTTGACATCCAAATACAAGAAGCACAAAGAACACCTGGAAAATTCATTGCAAAAAGACCTTCACCTAGGCACATTGTCATCAGGTTATCCAAAGTTAAGATGAAGAAAAGAACCTTAAGAACTGTGAGACAGAAGCACCAACTCACCTATAAAGGAAAACCTATCAGATTAATAGCAGATGTCTCTGCAGAAACCCTACAGGCTAGAAGGGAATGGGTCCCTATATTCAGCCTCTTCAAACAAAACAGTTATCAGCCAAGAATTTTGTATCCAGTGAAACCAAGTATCATATGTGAAGGAAAAATACAGTCATTCTTAGACAAACAAATGCTGAGGGAATTCGCCATTACTAAGCCACCACTACAAGAACTGCTAAAAGGAGCTCTAAATATTGAAACAAATCCTGGTAACAAATCAAAACAGTACATCTTTAAAGAATAAATCACACAGGACCTATAAAACAAAAATATTTGTTAAAAAGCAAAAACATAAAACAAAAAACCAAAGTACACAGGCGACAAAAAGCATGATGAATGCAACCATACCTCACATTTCAATACTAACATTGAATGTAAATGACCTAAATGCTCCACTTAAAAGATACAGAACTACAGAATGTATAAGAACTCACCAACCAATTATCTGCTGCCTTTAGGAGACTCACCTAACACATAAGGACTCACATAAGTTTAAAGTAAAGGGATGGAAAAAGGCATCTTACACAAATGAATACCAAAAGTTAGCAGGGGTAGCTATTCTTATATAAGACAAAACAATTTTTAAGACCTCAGCAGTTAAAAGCGACAAAGAAGAACATTATATAATGATAAAAGGTCTTGTCCAACATGAAAATATCACAATCCTAAACCTATATGCACCTAACATGGGAGTTCCCAAATTTGTAAAACAATTACTAATAGACCTAAGAAATGAAATAGACAGCAACTCAATAATAGTGCGGGACTTCAATACAGCACTGACAGCACTAGATAGGCCATCAAGACAGAAAGTCAACAAACAATGGATTTAAACTATATGTTGGAAAAAATAGACTTAACAGGTATATACAGAACATTTCATCCAACAACAGTAGAATAAACATTCTGTTCAACAGTGCATAGAACTTTCTCCAAGATAGGCCATATGATAGACCATAAAATGAGCCTCAGCAAATATAAGAAAATGGAAATTATATCAAGCACTCTCTCAGACCACAGTGGAATAAAATTGGAAATCAACTCTTAAAGGAACCTTCAGAATCATGCAAATACATGGAAATTAAATAACTTGCTCCCGAATGAGCATTGGGCCAAAAACAAAATCAAGATGGAAATTAGAAAATTCTTCAAACTGAATGGCAATAATGACAAAACCTATCAAAACTTCTGGGATAAAGTAAAGGCTAAGAGGAAAGTTCATAGCCCTAAACACCGACATCAAAAAGACTGAAAGTGCACAAACTGACATTCTGAGGTCACACCTCAAGGAACTAGAGAAACAAGAACAAACCAAACCCAGACTTAGGAGAATAAAGGAAATCACCAAGATCAAAGCAGAACTAAATGAAATTGAAAAATACAAAAGACAAATGAAACCAAAAGCTGGTTCTTTAAAAACATAAATCAAATTGATAGACCATTAGCAAGATAAACCAAAAAAAGAAGAGAGAAAATCCAAATAACCTCACTAGAAATGAAACAGGAGATACTACAACTGACACAACTGAAATACAAAAGATCACTCATGGCTACTATGAACACCTTTATGCACATAAGCTAGAAAACCTAGAGGAGATGGATAAATTCCAAGAAAAATACAAGCCTCCTAGCTTAAATCAGGAAGAATTAGATACCCTGAACAGACCACTGAAATGGTAATTAAAAAGTTTCAACAGAAAAAGTCCAGGACCAGAGAGATTCACAGCAGAATTCTACTAGACATTCAAAGAAGAATTGGTGCCAGTATTTTCAAAACTATTCTATGAGATGGATAAAGAAGGAATCCCCCTAATTCATTTTATGAAGCCAGAATCATCCTGAAACCAAAACCAGGAAAGGATATAACCAAAAAAGAAAACTACAGACCAATATCCTTGATGACCATTGATGCTAAAATCCTTAACAAAATATTAGCTAACATAATCCAACAATAATCAAAAAGATAATCCACCATGATCAAGTGAGTTTCATACCAGGGATGTAGGGAAGGTTTAACACATGCAAGTTCATAAATGTGGTACAGCACATAAATAAAATTAAAAACAAAAGTCACATGATCATCTCAATAGATGCAGAAAAAGCATTTGACAAAATCCAGCTTCGCTTCATGATTAAAACTCTCAGGAAAATCAAAATTTAAGGGACACAGTTTAACATAATAAAAGCCATCTATGAAAACCCACAGCCAACAGAATACTGAAGGAGAAAAGTTGAAAGAATTACCTCTGAGAACTGGAACAAGACAACTATGCCCACCTTCACCACTCCTCTTCAACACTGTACTAGAAGTCCTAGCCAGAGCAATCAGACAAGAGAAATAAATAAAGGGCATGCAAATTGGTAAAGAGGAAGTCAAACTGTCACTGTTTGATGATGATTTGATCGTATACCTTGAAAACCCTAAGGACTCCTCTAGAAAGCTCCTAGAGCTGATGCAAGAGTTCAGCAAAGTTTCCAGATGCAATATTAATGTACACAAATTAGTAGCTCTTCTATGCACCAACAGCGACCAAGCAGAGAATCAAATCAAGAATTCAATTCCTTTTACAATAGCTGCAAAAAAAAGTAAAATACTTAAGAATATACTTAACCAAGGAGTTGAAAGACCTCTACAGGGAAAACAACAAAGCATTGCTGAAAGAAATCATAGATGACACAAACAAATGGAAACACATCCCATACTCATGGATAGGTAGAATCAATATTGTGAAAATGACCATACTGCCAAAAGCAATCTGCAAATTCAATGCAATCCCCATCAAAATACCACAATCATTCTTCACATAATTAGAAAAAAAAATTTAATTCATATGGAAACAAAAAAGAGCCTGTATAGTCAAAGCAAGACTAAGCAAAAAGAACATATCTGGAGGCATCACACAACCTGATTTCAAACTATACTTTAAGGGCATAGTAACCAGAACAGCATGATACTGGTATAGAAATAGGCACATAGACCAATAGAACAGAATAGAGAACTCAGAAATAAACCCAAATACTTATAGCCAACTGATCTTTGACAAAGCAAACAAAAACTATAAAGTGGGGAAAGGACACCCTTTTCAACAAATCATGCCGGGATAATTGGCTAGCCACATGTAGCAGAACAAAACTGTATCCTCATTTCTCACCTTATACAAAAATCAACTCAAGATGGATTAAGGACTTAAACTTAATACCTGAAACTATAAAAATTCCAGAAGATAACATTGGAAAAGCCCTTCTAGACATTGGCTTAGGCAAAGATTTCATGATGAAGAACCCCAAAGCAAATGCAATAAACACAAAGATAAATAGCTGTGACCTAATTAAACTAAAGAGCTTTTGCATGGCAAAAGGAACAGTCAGCAGAGTAAAGAGACAACCTACAGGGTGGGAGATAATCTTCACAGTCTATACATCTCACAAAGGACTAATATCCAGAATCTACAACAGACTCAAACAAATCAGTAAGGAAAAAACAAACACTCCCATCAAAAAGTGGGCTAAGGACATGAACAGACAATTCTCAAAAGAAGACATAAAAATAGCCAACAAATATATGAAAAAAATGCTCAACATCAGTAATGATCAGGGAAATGCAAATCAAAACCACAATGCCATACCACCTTACTCCTGCAAGAATGGCCATAATCAAAAACTGGTAGATGTTGGCATGGATGTGGTGAACAGGGAACACTTCTACACTGCTGGTGGGAATGCAAACTAGTATAGCTGCTATGGAAAACAGTGTGGAGATTCCTTAAAGAATTAAAAATAGAACTGCCATTTGATCCAGCAATCCCACTACTGGGTATCTACCTAGAGGAAAATAAGTCATTATTTGGAAAAGATATTTGCACACACTTGTTTGTAGTGGCACAATTCACAACAGCAAAATCGTGGAATCAACCCAAATGCCCATCAATCAATAAGTGGATAAAGAAACTGTGATATATATA
>NW_012114566.1:9062544-9084072 GCF_000951035.1 Colobus angolensis palliatus
TACACAGCCATAAAAAGGATTGAATTAAAATGTTAATTTGCAGTGACCTGGATGAAATTGGAGACTATTATTCTAAGTGAGGTAACTCAGGAATGAAAAGCCAAACATCGTATGTTCTTACCGATATGTGGGAGCTAAGCTATGAGGACCCAAAGGCATAAGAATGATACAATGGAATTGAGGGACTTGGGGGGAAGAGTGGGAGGGAACAATGGATAAAAGACTACAAACATGGTACAGTGTATACTGCTCAGGTTATGGGTGCACCAAAATCTCACAAATCACCACTAAAGAACTTACTCATGTAACCAAACACCACCTGTACCCCAACAAGTTATGGAAATAATTAAATTTTTTTCTCTAACTTATAATTGTTGCCATTGTATTTAAATCCCAACAACACTTAAAATCTAAATCTATCCCACGAGACTTGTGTGTGGTGTGCATGTTGGCTTTTTCCCATCTAAAAGACAAATTATTCTTACAAATCCAAGTTAGAGAGTACAGACTTTACATATTATGTATGACTTGATTTGATATTTGGCAATTGTCCATCAGTAGCTGTTCTGACTTGTCCCAGTCCCATTTCATCCCAGATTTTTAACAGTGATGTGGAAAAAAATGTTTCATGAGGTGCATTGAGATAACAGTTTTCACTTTCTTAAAACTAAAAAAAAAAAAGAGAAAGAAAAAAGAAAAAAAAGAAAACCCAAGGCACACTTGAGATTTCACAGGATGATAGCATTGGTCATAACATGAGCTCATAGTTTCTCCTAAATGTAAGCAATACATATGATGACTGACTTGGATACCATTTTTTTAAAAGAAGAGATAACATTTGATTGAACTTTGGATCAGATTTCAAACCAATCTGACTTATCCCTCTGAAGAAAAAAATCTGACTCAAGGGGAAGAATTTTGTTTAATTATCAAGCACTTATGTCAAGGGAAAATTATTATGAAAAATTCGAACCTTTTTCTAAAGTTCACCATGAGGCTACGGTTGTAACAGGAAGAAAACATTAGTGACTTGAAGCTCAATTTACTTAGTTTTCACTTTGCTGGGAATATGTGACGAAAGTTGAGACATTTGTTACCCTTTCAACAACAACAAAAAATTGAGGTGCTGGCTTTTTGCCCCCATTTGGGCACCCATAGATGGAAAAAAGGAAAAGAATTTTGAATCAGAGCCACAACATGTAAATGTGTTTTTCTTCTTCCCTTTTTGGTTAGTGGCCCTCAGGCATCAAAAGCATAAGGTATCTCGGTGTCTTCTTTTCACAGCATGAAAGTCAGTAAAGCTTTCAACAATCTCCTGTCCATAATAGCTTTCTTTTCCTGTGAGTGTGTATGTATAAAATTCCGCACCACCCCCCTCAAGCCCCAAAGTAGCCATTAAAAGTAACCATCGTCTATCCAGTTACAGAAGCAGAACAGAAAAGAGCTGAAGAGAACTGTGAGTTGTTGGTATGGAGCCAGGAATCCAACTCTGATTTTCAGCATCTATTCCTTGAATTAAAAAGAAAATATCCCAACGTAATTGCAGCTTAAGAGGACTTCTCAAAGCACAGCATACTTGTATGAGAAGAGGAAGAAATGTACGTAAAATGAACGAAGGACTGACTTGATTCTAATATTTTAAGGACTAACAAAGAAAATAGCATTTAAAAGCTCCATGTTCAGGATGAGTAAACCTTTCAAATTAAAGTTTCACAACATTGCTGATGTTTCTACACCTGCCTCAGAACTGGTTAAGCATGCTGATTTAAAGTAAACTCTTTAACTACCTTCAAGTTGGCTCTTTTAGACCAAATGCATATCCAGTCATCCAAATTACCAACCCTCAAGCGTAAGATGGAATTTGAGGGCAAAGGATGCTTGTTTTTTTATGCTAAATTTACAATCTTGCAAAGTATATCTTATGTGGGCTTCCCATCTACGAAGTCCATTTGTTCTAGAGCATGATATGGCAGATGTAATGTTACTGGATTTTTTTTGCTTAGTTTGTGTATATATGTACATACATATGTATGTGTGTGTGTGTATACATATACATATATTTTTTTTTTTCACCTTTTCCTGGTCCGATCCTTCTACTACTGACAAATATAACACTGTCTTGAGCATTCTGGCTAAAATGTGTAGAGAAACAAGGTTTGATTTCTGTTCTTTTTTTTTTTTTTGGAGGCTTGCTCTTGTTGCCTAGGCTAGAGTGCAGTGGCCAGTGGTGCAATCTTGGCTAACAGCAACCTCCACCTCCTGGGTTCAAGCAATTTTCCTGCCTCAGCCTCCCAAGTAGCTGGGATTACAGGCATCCACCACCATGCTCAGCTAAAATTTTTTTTGTATTTTTAGTAGAGACGGAATTTCACCATGTTGTCCAGGCTGGTCTCATCCTCTTGACCTCATGATGTGCTCCTCTCAGCCTCCCAAAGTGCTGGAATTACAGGTGTGAGCCACCGTGCCCTGCTGAAACAAGGTACTTTAAAACTATGTTCATGTATAATAGGAAATGATCTTAAATTTACAGAATATTTTTACTTATTGAACCTGCTACTTAAAAGAGGAGCAGAAAATTGATTTGTTGAGCATGAATCCATGCCTGCAAAAGAGTTTATAAACTAATTTTTCATTAGGAATTACGGCAGAAATGTAAGTTTTTCTATTATATTTGTGCCACCATTTAAAATGCCATTACAGTGAATTGCTTTAAATCCAACTGTTCTTTAAAAGGACTTCACTTAACATTTCTTTTAACAACTGTCAAAAAATGAAGTAAAACCAGATCACCCTGTAGACACAAATCTACTAAAACCCAGAAACGTCTCATCAAAGACTGAATTCATGTTATACTCAAGTGCTAAAGATATCTCCAATATATATAATTATTCCCTCAAAGTTCTATGATAAATAAAAACGCTGCAAACAGCTACATTCCAGTTTTATTGGCTAACCAGACATATTTCTAGTACAATGTCTTGAAGAGAATAAGGTTGAGGTAAGGTTAAAACAAATTAGAACAAATCCTTAGAACCAACATTTCTTGTATCCATATGCCAATTATAAAGTTAAGGAATCTTCTTAGAGAGTTGAAGTGTAAAAGTTCAGAAAAGGAACAAAGTCCGGGAGAAATTAAAAAGCCACCAAGAGAAAGAGGAAGAGGCGAAGACAAAATAGAAAAGTCTAAAAGGAAAGGATGTTCTGAAATATGCTGCATTCACTTAGAACTGGGCCAAATACCTATAAAAACAAAAGAAAATGAGAAGGTAATTTGCCACTGTTCCCCACGGCAAGGATTATTGATGGTAGTTGCTTCAACAAATTTCAAAAGCTATTATTTTTATTCAATTACTTTCTGATGTTTGGTAATGGTGTGGTTTAGTCATATGAACAGTCACCTTTTCCTAATAATGCTTTAAACGTAACTTTATCAGTTTCTTCAATTGGGGAATGAACTGACCACTTCTTTGGTTAAAAAAAATATATAGAATGAAAATAAAGCATTATAATTTTTGTTTAAGTATTTTCTCCATAGAAAAATGCACGGGTTTTGGAAAATGTAAACATATGAGTTACATTTTAAATTGTAAAATCACATATATGCACAACTTTCTGCTTCCTAATTAGAAATAATTTTATTGGTTTTTCTCCTGAGTTGACACCAGTTCCTCTTCTTTGCTGTGTATTAATGGTAAATCTTGACTGCCCAAGGAAAGAGCAAAAGACCATGCTGAATGCAACCTTGTGTCGGAGTCTACTTGTCCCAACTTGTGTACAGTCAGGATGCCTTAGTCAGTTCAGTCAGCTATAAAATGTACTTTATACTGGATAATTTATAAACAACAGTCATTTGATTCTCATAGTTCTGGAGGCTAGGAAATCCAAGATTAAGGCACTAGCAAATTTGGTGTCTGATAAGTGCCTGCCCTCTGCTTCATGAATGGTGCCTTTTGGCTGCAAACTCAGGTGAGAGAAGCAACAGAAAAGCTCCCTCATGCTTCTTTTATAAGGGCTCTGATCCAATTCCTGAAGGCCAAATCACCTCCCCAAATCCCACATCACATTGGGTATTAGGTTCTAACATATGATTTTGAGGGGAACGCCAACATTCAGAACAAAGGAAATTAGAGATCTTAGAGGTATGGCTCTGAATCTTTGAGTGTGATTTTAAATAATAATTCAGATTTTACACATTCACATGTATGTTGCCTTCTTAAAAAGTGAGGTTATGAGTTTATGCATCTCATTTCTTTCTAATCATTTTGCTATTGATCAAATATGTCAGTACCTTCTTAAGGAATTGACTTATACCTGAGACAGAATTAATGCCAGAAACTGCAGTCTAAGTGATTATCATAATGGGTATTTTTTTTTTTCAGATAAAGAAACTGAGACATCAAGAGGTAAAACCTGTGATTTTTTCACTCTGTAAGACTGACTAAACACTGGAGACAACACAACTGTGTGACAGAGGGAAAGAACAAGAGAAAAGGTTATAAACAAGATCACAAGATATTTCCAAATGAAGTTGTATTTTTTGTAACTCATGATTGTACTCACTATACTTGAAATAACTATATTGAAGGTCAATTCTGTCTCAATTTTGTGCAATTCATGTATCTTTAAAAAATCAGTATCGCTTCTTTATAGTCCCACCTATTCAAGGATCAACTTGACAGGAGTCATATATTTTTACTGTATCTGCAAATGAAATGTAACAAATCCCAGTAATTTCAAAACAAAATAAAATCCTCAAAACAAACCAACATTACTATTTTCTCCACACCCAGTAAACCATGTGTTTAAATTTAGGTTCATATATATGTGTATGTGTGTGTGTGTGTTTGTGTACATGTATGTGTATACATATATTTTTTGATTATTTTTAATTTCTTTTTTTTTAGATGGAGGTCACACTATGTTGCCCAGGCTTGTTGTATAGGTCAGTATTTTTTATTCAAGAGCAAAACAAGTCTAATTTTTAAATAACATTATTAATAAATTTCTGTGGACAATTTCCAATAGTGTCTCTGCTCACCATAAACCTTAGACTACCATGAAAGCAATTCTAAGAGTATCATCTAAATTTCTGATTTTAAAAAAGTTTTTAAATGGCAGTTTTCCATATCATTCCCTTCTCTCTTCTCCCTCTGTCTTATAAAACAGTTGTAACTGGGATTATATTGATGTATTTCAGGAAAAAAAGTCAGTTACAGGAATATATGTTTACATATTCTGACAGATTGGTTTACCATCTTCAAATATTCTGAGTGGGCCCTCAATAAATATTTACTGGCCTAAAGGGAATTAAACTTCAACATGATATCTTTCAGCAAGTGAAAAAATCCTGTAAATTTCACAGGGCCACTGCATATAATGAAGTACCTTATGTAGCCTTAAAGCAATCACTGTAACTATTGCACAGCCTTCATCTAGATATGAGGATAACAGTTAAGTTTGCTACTAATTTTCCAAGTTCAAATCCAAGATGGTGTCATTCTCAGCACACCATGTAATTCAGAGACAGCTTGAACATCAGCAAACCCAGAACAATCCAGATGCTATCAAGAATCCAAGAGTCACAGATTCCTAAGACTTTATGATCAACAGAGGTCATGGAATGTTTATATTTAACTATATAAAATGTTCAGAATTCCTAATTTTGGAAATTTCTTGGGCTTCATATTTAGTCCAAAGAGCTGGGAAAAAACTTTTCATTAAAAATCCTTTTCAGTGTTGGAAATTTGAAATGTATTATACAGGAAAGCAAAGTGATATTTACCTATGTACATGAAGTAATAAAACTGTTGAGATTATTACTGTTACCAGTAAGTTATTTTCCATTATAACAGAAAGGGCCTCTTTTTCTCCAGTTCACCAAATAATCAAAAGTTTGATCTCTGTAAGACAGAAAAATAAAACAAATGACAGACATTAGGGAGGTGCCTTAGATTCTTTGACTTCAATTTAAGAAAAAGAATCATTTACAGCCATTGACGAAAATAGCCTAGAGCCCATGTAGTTGTGATTTTGTGGGTGACAATGTCTCTCATTCATCTAACAGCTGAAGGTTAGCCTCTGAAAATCAGCCACGATTTACCTTAGTCTCAATCTGACAGAAGCCTCCACTGCTTAGAAGGATCCAAGTGTGCAGGGCCAATATTTACTTCTGATGTGCTGAGAGGTGAGAAATTATAAAACCTTTCCAAATAAAAGCAATTCAAATTTTCCAGACATTTATACTCAGTGTTAAACTCTTTATATATGACTATCTTCAGCTACCTGAAATTTTATCCTATTAATAAAGGTTAAGCACTTTGACATTTATTTTTCCTGCTCAAGTTTAAATTTACTCAATGAAGTAACATACAGATCCATTATAATAAGTATAATAATTATTTCATACAACCTCCTTCTCAGTTAGAAGTTAAAATTTACATTGTAGTAAACTAAATTAAGATAATTAAGATATCACAATAATTGTAAAAACTTGACTAAATACATGCAAAGAAAAAATAACATGTGGTATTTTAATTTAATTAAAACATAATATCTACATGAAATATATAATTCTTTTCAAAACTATTTCTTCTTTCTACTTAAGTACCTCGTATCTACAAATGCTTATGAAGATGTCAGATTAACTATAAATCTATAGACTAAAATAAAATTGTGCCACTGGAAAGTAAAGAAGGGAGAAGTTGCAGTACCTGGTCTCTATTAAACAATTTTCCTTGAATACCTGCCTCCACATGACGATCATGATCATTCATTTATTTCTCAGCAAGCAGTCAGGTTTCAGATTCTCAGTTTTGCTCTATATATTTATAAAAGTTTTCAAAAAAGGGAAAAGGAGGTCATGGACTTTTATTGAGAAGAGATTAAACATCCCTTCAGTTGGTATACACATAGAAATCCACATTAATTTAGAGACAGATCCATTTATGACATAAGTTGTCAAGTGTTTTTAAAAATAAGTTTGAGGGTGGAGTAAAGATTAGAAAGACCTCGTACTTTACACTAAATGAATGACATGTTTTGTAGTGACAGACCACTATTAACTTCCTTGCTCCTGTATTGAGAAAGAAACTGCTGGAAATTCAGAAGAATGCTTAAGAAACATTCATAGCCAATACAAACGCAATGAAGTAGGCTGAACATTGAGTGTAGAGGGAATCTCACGCCTACAAATATCATTGAAACTCCCATTAATCACTGCATCAGAGTAACTAAAGCATTTATGCAGATTTTATTGAAAATAAATCACTTTATCATATGCTCAAATGTGTGGAGGATTTTCTCATAGAGATTTCTTCTTGGGCTTCTGTAGTTTTTTTATAGAGTATCTCCTGCCCTCTTTAGTCCAGATTTTATAACTACATTTAGGAAAAAGATCTAATTCAACGGCATGATTCTGACTTTAGCTTCTTTCCTTGCTTGGTGAAAATAGGTCATGATTAGCCATTTCTGACAGAAACAGTTGACAGGAAATAGGACAGGAAATGATATAATGATTCTAAAATTGTATATTTCCCCTATGCCCTGCTGTTTGGGGAATGACCTTACAGTTAACCAGGAAATTGGGAGGAGGTATTGAATCACAAATACTTATGCAATTGAACTCACTTTTTCATCCCTCGGTCCTCTTCATGTAAAGAAAGAGATTCAAACTCTGGAACCGAAAGATATAAAGATAAATCTAGTTGAGTAAATATTTATTCTTCTGATAATTTATATATATTTCTAGATTTTTGAGTAGACTATTTAAAGCATACATTAATATCCAGTTAGCTAACATAAACATAGCATATAAACCACCTAAATATTAAAATGAAAAACTTCTAATGCTTTAATATTTATGGAGTTTAACTATTTTCTCATGGAAATAAAACTTTGATGCTATTTATTATTAAATGCCTAGTCTTTTTATTCACAGTTAAATCAGTATGTTTTAAAACAGCTTTTTAAGATGTGTTTTTATATGCCATATAATGATAAATTACATTAATATCTGGTCCATTTTTCATTTTTTTTCTAAAATAGACAATATCTCCGAGGTGAAAAATATCCAATTAAAAACGACATGCCTAAAACTCACACAAACGCATAAGCACAAGGATATATAAGCATAAAATGCAAACTACTTCATTTAAAATTTTACTCAAATACAATGTTAATAATTCCATTTATACTTTTTCTTTTGTTTAAAGTTACTTTATATCTTTAAAAATAGATCTCCAATTCAGGACCTTCCTAAGACAATTTATAGCTCTACAAACAGAAAGTACAAAATCCATCACAGGAAGTCCAATTTTCACAGTGTGAAATAAACCTTTTTTTGTGTTACTCCAGCATGTTATTAAGCCTTTTAATATTTTAAAATACTTAACTATTTGGTTTACATTCCCTTAGTCATTAACTTCAACCCGTTTTAAATTTATGTCACTGGAGGATCGAGAGTAACAAAGCTGTACAAATTTAACAATTAGCCTTACTATGTAATTGCTTAGAATAAACATCCTGATTAGTTAAATCACTATTAAATTTTAATCAATGTGAGTGGGTGTTTCTATTTTTGATTAGGGAATCCACATAGATTGTCTGAGAGACTCCTTTTTTACTTGAAGTTGATATGTTTCCTCTCTTCATATTATGCCTAATGGATTCCATCTCAATCTCATATAATGCACTATTAGTGAACAGTCAAAGACATTTTTCTTTAATATGATCTTTCTTTTCATGACATTAATGACATATTTTTCTCTTCTGAATTTATTTATCTTACTCTTTAAATAAATAAAGATGTTTATAGATATTAAAATGTGACAGTTTGTTAGAACAGTATTTTAACAAACAGAATTTGGCTTCATGCAAATATTTGGGGTTATTTTAAGGGGGAAACTGTTATTATTTATTTTAAAAGAGTAATGCTAATTATTTGGAAGATAAAATTAAGTGAAAAAAAATGCTGTGATTTTACCCACATAAAATACCATATCAGAACCTAAGATGATAATATCTAACAGTCCCAAAAAATTCAAAAAGCAAGTGATTTTTTCCAGTAAGATTCATTTAATTAAATGTGCTTATGAGTTTACTTTTTTGGTTGGTTTAACAATTCTTTCAGAAACAAACAATCAATATAAAATAACATTCTCTATGTTTTATATTCTGCAGAAGTCTTTTCTGTGTATTTCTTTAATGAATGCTTTTGAAGTCTTTCAGGTGTTTTCAGATGAATAACCCATTTCCTATACATTCTCTTATACCATCATTGTGAGAGCATTATTTCTGAAGTCAAATGTTCAGAATTACTGGACCTTTTTTAGCAATCTCTGCTAATTCAATATAGTCTACCAGGGGACAGGTAGAATGGCTTTTGGAGTAGCAGTCTCTATTACAAATACAATCAATTCTGTGAAACAACAGGTTTCATTTTTTTCAGAAATGTCTTTGGTTAAAAGGCTAAAACAAAATAATACATACACAAACATTGCATTTATGAAAATGAATAAAATACTTTCTCTCAATCACAGAAATCATATTTTCTAAATGCAGTCTTTGCATTTTCTTTGCCTTTTATAACCCAGCCAGTTCTGAGTATGGCGTTACTTTGAAACTTATCAAAATAATGCACTATTGCAATGGCATTCTGCTCCTTTGCTGCTCAATGTACAGTTTGTGTTCAATAATTTCCATTTAGCCTCTTTTCCTGAATTAAATAATTATTCTTCTCTTTGAGAAATTACAACTTTAATATGTGACTGTGTAAATCATCAGATAACTAAATGTAGTTCCACTGTTATTTACCATTTCCAGAAACATTTTCATGGTAACAGTACAGACCTCATTTTTTTAGAAAAGGGTGACAAAGATGTAAAATTGTATTATTTACTAAAGTTAAGGACAAATTTAAATGTGTCTTTTGCTTTTCATTTGGATCCTTAAATGGTTAATCCTAACAAGCATGGGGGGAAGGAAAAGAAATTAACTAAAGTAAGGCCCTTGTGATACAATGACACTTGCTCTATGCTCTTGCAGAGAAAAAACATGATGATAAAACAGCACAAAGTGGAGTGTTATGAATTTTATTAATGACTAGAAGACAGTGTGCAAAACATCAAAGGTCTATGGAAAAGATTAATGACCCCGTGTGAGACTGTTTAATTACCTCCAGCTAATTAGATTCTTGACCAAATTTTTAATATCTGCATTCCTTCTACAGCCTAATTGAGATTCCACGTTATTTATCAATCTTTCAAAAAGCCCTTAGTGGGCTGCTTTTTTAGTTTTTCCCTTTGCACTTTGACTCCATTTATGGTCAATTATTAAATAAATAGCAAAGTAACTATTCCCCACAAATTGTATATGTGGAACACTTTATGCCTGTTTATTTTGACTAGGAGACTATCATTGGCATCTTTTATACATAATGAAACACTCCAACTAATAAACTGACTAACTCCACTGTAAACAATGTGGATAATATTTTTGTTATCTGGGCTGTGCTCAGGAACTACTCATGCGGTTTCTGTAAATTAGCCTTTGCAATACTCAGTTAATCTTTATTTCAGTTTACCTTGGTTGGGGACCAGAGACTCATGGAATGTTGTCATACAAACTAAAGAGGACAACTCAATCAATTCTTTCTTTCTCTTTTTCTTCTCTTCTCTTCTCTTTCTTTCTTTCTTTCTTTCTTTCTTTCTTTTTCTTTTTTTTTAGAGTTAGATTGCCTTTTAGTGTCCAGAAAGTGCTAATTGTATCACAATTTGCATTAACAAATATCAAGATATCAAGCAACTATATATATTATATATATGCTATATTTGGTATTTATATATTTATATCACAGATATTTCTGAAGGAGAAATATTTGAGATAGTACCTCAATGAAGGAAAAGAACATTGTTGTGGAAAACTCACTAATCACCTAGAAAACAGTAGTGACATGGATTGTCTTTGATGTACACGGAACAAAACAGGAAGTCCAAACTCAGCAGCAGCCAGCTGAGTTATATTTGTCTTGGTATCTTTGTTTTCTGGATGATGCATAAAGTCTTCTCTTTAAATTTATGTATTTTATAAGATAAATGCACTAGCATGACAGAACAAATATTATTCTATAATCTGTATACTTACAGAATCAATGAAAGAAAAGAAAAACTGTAGCAATACAAGCACATTGATCATGTTAACACATGACAGCCTGTGAATCTAACAATGTAATTCTATTGTAGGATTACAGGTATATTTCACCTTTGATTATAAAATCTGGAAAATATATATTGGGCTTGATAAAACTCTTAATAAGGATTGTCTTCTATGTGTTTCTCAGTATGTTTTATATTTAAGAGGAAAGAAAAAAATAGAAAAAACGTAATTAATTTAGCCAACATTTATAAATAGGATGGAGTTATTTTCACTAGTTATTTCATAAGAGTTGTAACTTCTCCACCATAACATATTTAAGCATAGCCAGAAGAATCACTCAACATTTCTATTCTTACACTTAGTATCTGATATGGTCCTTGTGCTTCAATGTTTTGTTGATTTATAGTGCTGATCATCTTTAGAATAAATAATAATAACAATGACAAGATAATTTCTAAGGTCACTCCAAAAGTTCTATGATTTCAAAAGGTTCTTACACCTGTACATCTCAGATACTTCCTTCAAAATAGCAAATTTTATACCAACAAAGTCTAGAAACTCATAGTAAGCCTTCACCTTAGGTCTGCTTTATACTCACATAAAAATTCATTTTTAGATAACATTAATATTGATAATAAAATGTAGAGCACCAACCCTCCGTGAAATCTCATGGAAGTGAAAATAAAATCAGGGAAATTGTCATGCTTTTCTGGAGTGACAAAACTTGAGAAAGTCCAAAGAGGATGCAGTGCATGACCAAAGTAGCATGGGGCAGAGTTAATCTCCCCACTGCACCTGAGAGAGATATAAGATCTAAGACCAGGTCCAAACCAAGAGCGGTCAGACAAAAGGTCAATTACATCGGTCGAATCTCTGAACCCCAGCAGATCTTCACTTCTGAGGCATAGATATCTATATTTTTACATAAGATCTTATTTTTCTGGCAAAAGACAAACAAGAAAGGAGTAGATGGTATTTTTATTTGTTAATGTAAAAAATGACTGCACGAGGGGCAGAACTTTAGTCATATCAGTCATTTACACCTTTACGTAAATGAAATTTCCAGATTATTCAGAGCAAGTTTGGATGGGAGGGAGGCAGCATGAGAAGACTGGACACCAAAATTCAAAACGTGGGAAGCAGAGCAATAGGATGCAGTACAGGAAGTACAAAAGTAAACCTTGATTTCTTCTTTATAACTTTGACTAAGGCTGACCCAATGACTACCTCACGGCAGTATTCAGTTATTGCAAAGGAAAGTTATATAATTGCACAATGCCTCATGCAAATCGCTTAGTTTTTAACATACGGATCAGATGATTTGGTCAGGAACTTCCAGGAGGTATTAGACCAATAGAGAAACCTCAGAACAACTCCACACTCTAGATCTGGCCTTAGCTAACAGTATTCATTTATTCTTTTAGTCCATACACTCATTTACTCGTTTTAAACGAGCATGTTGTGAATGCTAACTATATGTGTGATGGCAAATAATGATGAATCATCCATGGCTCCGGTCTTCCAGGAGTTTGCCATGTAGCATGTCCTCATGTAGTATCTACAAAATTGAACAGACCTTATGGGTTCAGTCTACTATAAAATCTACATCCAAAAGAAATGCACAGGAATACTTAGTGAAAGTGAGAACTTTCTTTTCCCAAAAATCCATGCACTACCAGGAATTCGTATTTATATGTTTGGCCTTAGATTTATATTTTGTTCCATTTATCACTGAGATTTTTTATCTTTAATATCATGGCAATTTAAAGATCATGAAATTTTTCTGCCATCAGCAATATTCAGATCATTTTGACATGACAATGAGGAAAAAGATTCCCCTTTCCTCAATTCTACATCTACCTGAAGCAACCCCATGGAGTACCTCACTAAATCAGAGACATTATCTGAGTCAACTTCCAGATCATTAGAGAATACATGTCACAGCATCCTTCATAGGTTTTCCTTTCAGAACATTACCTCCCAAGAGCCACCTCTGGTTACATTTTGACATAGTGTTAGTTGTAATGCTGCCATTCACGTTTTTTACACTGCAGCAATTATTTTAACAAACGTTCTAAATTTCTTCACGTAATTGTTATGATTTTAACTTTATATAATTAAATTCTCAGTAACTGAAGTACTAATGTGGGAATAATATCTCTCCATTCATTTTTCTAGCTGCCATGCTTTTTTTCCATACTAAATCACTCAATAATATGAGAATGCTAGTAAGAATATTTTTTCTATCATTTAGCACAAAATATAAAACCTGAGCTTATCAGTGAGACCATTGAAGTAGGAAATTTCAGGGTAACAAGTACTCTCTTTAACTGTAGGCATAAACATGGATTGCATTGTGTAATTATTCAATAGAAAACGTGAACCTGAAAATTTGTATACTTTTTGGTTAAATATTTCCCACTAAAAAGATTCAACATGAAGAAGAACAACACCACCACAGAAAAAGGCACAGATATTTATTCCTTCCTTACAGGACAAAGCATTGATTACACTGACATCAAAATTATGGAAATGTTTATTTCTAAATAGTATAATGGTCTGTTACAAAGTTTTTTAAAGATTCTAAAATACTATATAATGATGAGAAATTATTATATTTATCATGATAAAAATGTATACAAAATAATAACTAACCATAATTCTATATATCAAAAATATACATAAAATATGCTCACCTAGAAGTCTATATTTTTATTTGTCTTTGAGGAAAATATATTTCAAAAGAGTATGCATAAAATAAAGCCACTTCTTTAAAAATACTTAAATATAACTTGCTATTACATTTTAAATCTCATTATATGTTTTTAATTCATAAGAAAAACCTGCAAACTATACAAGCTATTGAAATTTATTAATTCTATGAATCAAATGTTGAGAAATAGTTATTTTTAGGATAAGTTACTATAATATTTGAACTGTTTGCTTAAGCATCTATTTTGTAATAAAAATACATATTTATGGGTAGAAAAATTAAAACTCATTGCCATAAGCCTGAAAACATAGAATAATAAAATGTTACAGAAGATGTATATGTGTATCTTATTATTTTTCATTATTTTTCAAACTATTTAACCTAACCATATTATTTCATAATTGCAAAAATACAAATTTTAATTAAAATGAAATTTTCTATAAACAAGCCAAACAGATTTATGAATTAAAATCTAACTTCAGATGAAATGCAAAAGTAAAAAAATTAAATAATAAACCACATATTCATTAATGCCTTAAATATGATGCTAATATAAAATAAAGATTTTATTTGTGATACTGGTATATATTACATTTATTTATTTATTTATTCATTTGTTTATTTATTTTTGTGACAGAGTCTGGATCTGTCACCCAGACTGCAGTACAGTGGTGTTATCTCAGCTTACTATGGCCTCCACCTCCCAGTTCAAGCAATTCTCCTGCCTCAGCCTCCTGAGTAGCTGGGACTAAAGGTGCCCACCACTGTGCCCAGCTAATTTTTGTATTTTTTTTTTTTAGTAGAGATGGGGTTTCATCATGTTGGCCAGGCTGGTCTCAAACTCCCAACCTCAAGTGATCCACCCAAAGTGCTGGGATTACAGGCATGAGCCACCCTGCTCATCCTCTATATTACTTTTAACTATCCCATACCATTAAATTTTGCACTAGTAAAATCTCAGTCAATCATATTTGGAAAGATGTGCTTATGGATGTAAGAGGCAGATAATTTTAGATCTTTCTTTTTCAAGAGTTGGTAGAACTGACATCACGTTGAATATAAATTACTCCTAAAATGTGAAGTGCTCTAGTAGTTTTAAATTGCTCTAGATCATGCTTGTTCAACTTCTCAATTATTCCTATATTTTCTGTAAATCAAATATATGTAAAACAGTAAAATGTACACTTGCAATAGATAAGTTATTAAATCTAGATCACCAGGTTGTTGACACGTTAAAGGACTTAAAAGGAAGAGTATGAGTAATATACCAGGTTTTCACTGGTAGTTACATTATATAAAACAAATCTTCTATTCTATACATAGACAAAACACAAACCTTAATCAATAGAGACTTCATAAAATGCACGTTAGTTGTTTTATACTATCTGTTCTCCAGTTTAGATAATTGATGCTACCTGTAGCCTAAACCATTAACCTCTCAACCTCAGCAAATTGAGGTTTCCTAGCAAAAACCACGCTACTGAAAGGAAGCCACATTTCCAGAAGGACAGAGAGAGCAGTTTGTTAATCAAGAGAGACTGCACCACACTGCATTTGAGAACTCATGAAAAATTGTGGTGGCGTTTTGTTTTCTTTCGAAAACAGCTTCTTATAAGCTCCTAAATGGACTCTCCTTATCCCCAGTCATGAAAAACAGCAGTGTTTCCAACTTTTCACCTTTCAACCAATGTGTCCCTGTAGTATTCACAGTACTATGAAAGAGATTCTTGACAATGTCACTGCAGACCACCCCAGAAGTGGAGTCCTGCCAATGTAAACCATTATTACCGTACTGACCGCTCGTCTCATGCTGTGAGGTCATTCAGAAACTTCCCCTGCTTCCCTATTGCTCACACTGTCTCTGAAGAGTGACATCCTCCCTTGAACCATAGACAGTGAGGCAAGCCCCCTGCTACTGATTCCCATCCAGATTGCTATGGACAACATCCACACTTTGATGCTACTCAATGGACTTTCTTTCTTTGGAGGGAGAATCAAAGAACATTCAAAGAAAAAAGCAACTTGGCGATGACACAGAAATGTTCACAAACTGATGCAGTCTTTGCTGTGGAATTTTCCTCACATCCAAAGCTTATAACAAGCAATGAAGCTCCTTGAGCATAATTATTTAATCATAAAAGCACCAAATAATATAAGAGCTATGTTTTTGCCAGAATCACATTTAACTTTTGGGGGAAAAAATGATTTGGATGCAAATTTAGTTTTCAGTTACTGACATCGGAGGACTTAAATGAAATGGATTGTAAGACATGGTGAGTATTAGTTAATATTAAATAACTGACCTGACACACACAGTTTGTATGGAGCGCACAGAAAGTTGAGGTTGCTATATTTTGAGAAATTTCTATGCAAAAGTAAGAGAACATGAAATAAGCATTCAGTGCTGCTAAGGATCAACTTATCTAACCATTTTTTTTCTTAAAATACCTCTCATGTATTAGACATTTTCATACACTTGCCCAGATCGTGCCAGGTTGCCCTTATGAAGACAGGGAAAGATAATACACTTTCAGTCTTTAATAAAAGTGCCTTTTCCCTCTGGCAGATTGGAGAACCTGTTCCTTTATGTTCCTATCTTATGCCTTTGCATTTTCATTGCCTTTCATTAAATGTTAGTACAGAGCCAAGAATGAAAAATTATCCACTTCATTCATTTACCAGGAAACCAACTGAATTTAGGCTCAGCAGCACTTTACATTCCATCCAGAGTGGATAGCCGCCATGGCTATGGATGAAAGGATATATAATCAGCAGAAGGAAAATGTTGTGTTCTCGTCCTCTTGGAAATAAATCACTCTATAGAAGAAGAGGCAAAGTATAAAAAGATAAGTCCCAAATAATGGGAAGGATTTTGGTATAAATAATTGACAATTATTCCTGTCTAAAATTGGAGAAGAATTCACAGAGGAGCTTACATACAAAAAGGGCTTTAATGGAAAAGTAAGAGTTCTCTAAATGGAGGAAGTGGAAGTCAGTGTTTCAGGGTGGAGACACAGATAACAGCGCATGCTAAGGTACAAAGCCATGGAGAAAAAGCGTAGCAGGCTTTGGCTGGAAGTGATGCAGTGATGTGTTCATAAATATTTAACAACTGGCTCTCTGGAAATAAACAAAAACAGCAACATAATGTCAGTGAGTGCAGAGTTTGGAAAAGATACACAACACGGGCTGTCCTGAACCAGTATGACTAGCTCCTGCACACTACCGGTGTTGTGAAACATGGTAGCAGGCTCACCACTTTCTTACATAAAAGATACAAAGTAATTGAACCTTTATGAAAATGCTTAATTTCATCAAGCAGTAATTCTAAACTTTTAGCTTTTTTTTTTTTTTTTGGCCTAGAAGTCTTCAAATATAAAATGTGTCTTGTTACCCTGTCATTTACAATTGTGTTGCTTTTAACAATATATCTACTCTGCTCCGGGCTGATGAGAAGATAATGAAGCTTGTTAGAATACTTTGTTAAGTAAGAGTTACTAAAACCCTCACTGATGTCAAAAGATTCTAAGACAGGTTTCTGATAGCTGTTGTAAGGCTTTATTTCCAGATTCAGAATTGGTATTTGAAGGGTTGAGATGGCTAAACTATTAATTCCCAGATACATGAAATTACAATATATGGATGTCAGTATTATTTTTCTGGTTTACACTATAAAATGTCAGCTAGTTCATTTATACTAGAAAGAAGAAGCAAAAGCAATAACAAAAAAGTATTTCATTATTCTACTAATAGAAAACAAATCCAGCAAATGTTTGTAATTAAATTGACTGCAAATAAGTTAATTGTGATTAAAATAATTGTAAGTAAGTTAATGTCTATTGGTCATCTCATTAATGCAAGAGCCCCAAGCCAAATCCTTAGAGTGTCTAGCAGGTCATATAAATGAATGCAATGGAGCCAAGTGAAATACAGCAGAAATCAAATCAAGTGTCATGGACTGAATGAACTTGGAAAGAGCAGCTACTGCTCAAAGTGTTGCTATCATGGAATGGAGGCTTCTTTAAGAAAAACTGGGATTTTGTGTAAAATTTTCTGATTCTTAAAGGTTGGCAAGTAATTCATACTTTAAACACTTTGTGTGGGCCAAACAAAACATGTCAGTGGGCAGGATTCTGCCTGTTAGCCACCAACTCCAGACCTTTGCTTTCATTCATTCTAAACAGTGCAATGTGGTTTGTATTATGTGGTATTGGCAGGCAGGTAGTATGTGGAGCTAACGTGCCTGGATTTATTTTACTTATTAATTACTTTATATCCTGCCTTGTTCCCAGATGTATTTGAGATAGCTTACTTTAAAAAAATCATACGGTAATATAATAGAGTATTGAGGTGAAGGGAAAAAGGATTATAATCATAAGTAGAGTCCTGGGGAGAAGTAATATAAAGAAATAAAAGATAAAAAGTGCAGTAAAGTTACCTAAGATGAGATGATAGCACTTCATTGAGCTTCATAGCAGCCAAAGCAAAAGTGGAAAAAAATCTGTTATAAGATTTATTTACATCATGTATGAGGTAAAACACACTAGGTAATCAGGAGAAACATAGCTTTGCAAAGCACTAAGGTCATACAACGACTTATGCTAAAGGTCCATTTTTTCAGCAATAGAATAACTTTTCTCCCCTATGAATGGTCTGGTAGTCTTATCTCTAGTAACTGAGATCAGTGAAATCACCACCTAAACTAGAAACACAATATTTATACACTATTTTCAGGAGACTTTGTCAAATAATATTATTTTCTCCTTCCTGCCCAAACAGATACCTAAAAAGGGAAACTTCTCCTGCCCCCACCGTGGATTCACCCATCCCTACTATCAGTAAACTTTGTGGCCAGAATTTTAATTAAAACCAGGACAGTTGTCAAAATTAAATTCCATTTAATATTCATTTAACACCTACAAAAAGTCAAGTATGGTGTTAAGTGCTTGGTAATTTACAAGGAGAAGTAAAGAAGAAAAAAGGTAACCAGCTTTTAATGAGCTTCACTTCTAGTAAAGGAAACAAATAGGTTCTCAAATAATTATAAGATGGTATGCTAGGTCACCTTTAAAATGTATTCAAAGCACAGAGGTAACAGAGAGAAGAGCATGATTATTTCTATCTTAGAGGGATAAGAAAAAGCTCCCTAGAGTATATATGGGATACTCAGAAACTTATATTAAATGATGATTAGAAGTTTGCAGGTGTCTTTTGAGAAAGATAAGGGACTTATTGATACTCCCTCTTGGTAGCATCCATCTCATTCTTAATTAGGTTCACATCACTCCATTAAACAATTCTGGTGGCTCCCTTTTATTATTTCCCTTGCCTCCATATAACTCACTCCTACTGCCCATGTGTCAGAATTCTATTCACTCCAATTAGCTATCATCCCTCTGGCATATACATAGCTCCAAGAAAATTGATATTTTCTATTCTGGTTTCCCTACTCTATCCTTTATGACTCTAAGTTACATGGCATATGTGGCAGCCACACTTATCCTGGAACTTGCGCAATACCTATTGAACTCAGAATGCTTGTCGATATTGATTCACTGATGCCTCGTTACTCAGATATGCTGGCTACTTTAATCAGACTCACCAACCATAGTTAGCTCTCTTCCTACATCTTTAGTCTTTGGATATTATTTTTTTCTTATTAATTCTTCCATTCCTTCTCTGTGGCTAAACAACCTCTCTTTGCCCATAACTTCATGACAAATCCCATTACTTCTCTGAAAATCCTCTCACTTTGCCCAGTGTGTTAGACCTAACTCCTCTTCAGGAAACATTGCATCAGTTTCTCAGAGTATTACAGCTGTTCAGCCAAACAACTATGGTTTTCCAAGAAAATACGGATGTATTCTATCTATTGCTTTATTATATCTAGTCTTCCCATTTTTACCTCTTACCTCTACAGTGGAAACTCTGCTAATGAAATAAAACACTCTTGATTAGAAAGACAAGACACTTAAAATATATAATTCAATTATATTTTAACTCCACATCCTAAGACAAAGAAAACAGATTTAGCAAAAGAGCATCAGAGATACTTCTGTGGTTATCTACAAATGCCAGTTTCTCTTTCATACATATTGAAATTCAAGGAGGGGCAAAGGAATCAGAAAAGAAAAGCAAACAAATATTAGAAGACCAGACAGATTATTAAATTCAATGTTTAAAAAAGTTCATAAATGTTGAGAAGAAAATTAAAAGACAGTTCTAAAGACACAAATTCAGTCCTAAACCTCCCACTTTGAGGAGTCAACATGGCTTGCACTCTAAACTTGGTTATGAGTTCTGCTTTTAATAAGATGCAGAGGATCTCACAGGTAGGTGTGTTTAGACAGGAAGAAACATTACCTCTGATGAGCTGGTGTGCTTTAATTTAGAGAGAGTAAGGGGTCTACACTTCGCAGCAGTATTTTTCCCTAAATCCACAAGTTGACATAGAAGCACCATAGTTGAGTAAAGGACAGGACACATTTAAGTTATAAAATTTTGTATCTCTTGACTTAGATTTGCATTCCTTATAAATTGTTTCTGGCTATCCCTTATAGTAGTATATAACTTCCCCCCAAAAAAAGTTTCCAAGAAGAAGAATGGCCCCAAAGAGGAGGAACGTTCTCATAAACATCAGGAGGACAATGAGTAATTTCTCCTTCATCAAAAGAAGGGATTAGAAGAGGGAGATTCAAAGAGATAGGAACTGCAGGAGATTATATGACCTTTAAAGTATAGAGGAAGAAGATTCTTTGCCAAGTGTGGGACGTAAAAGAGTGCAGAATGTGAAGAAATTCAAGCAACAGAAAGGAGACCAATATACTTCCACAGCTAATTTGCTTTTGCTAGCAATTCATTTTCACTCCAATTTCAAAATAATTTATTTCTGTCAAGGGCAATGCCAGCTATTTCAGTATACAGGAAGAACCCAGGAAGAACTAAAGTCATTGAGATAACAAACAGCTACTCCCTGTGTCTGTTAATAGATCAGCCTCAGATCCTAAATTTGCACCCTGTTGGTGAGGAAGTTGATATCTCAGTGCTGTTGCTCCCATAGTTTCAAAAACGGGTTGAGGAATAGAAAAAAAAAAAACGCTGATTCAGAGAGTTAGAAGAGACATGGAGGAGGTTTTACTGACCTGGGGTTTGCATTTATTTTTTTAAAGGTTAAAAATAAACCCATTAATTTAAGTCTCTAAGAACATCTCGGGTCTTAATAACAGAGTTGGCAAAGCTGCTGTGAGAGAAACAATAAGAAATAAACTTAGTTTTCCTTTTAACATACAATTATTGTCTTACTAAATGTAAATTTAATCCCTATTTGAGACATGTAATTTAAATTGTGACCAAAAATATTATAGGCATGCTGAATACTTCTAATTAAATCAGGTGGCCTTATTTTAATGAAGAGAGAATTTGGAGGCAATACCAATTGCAGTAACAAGCTGATGACTTGTTTTTCACAGTCAACATATTATTAGCATTGGGACCTCAGAAAGAGAGTAATTATTTTTTTAAATAAACTTTTACAATTAAAGACTAGGTACACATAACATAGTCTACCCATGGGTTTCTTTCTTTCTTTCTTTCTTTCTTTCTTTCTTTCTTTCTTTCTTTCTTTCTTTCTTTCTTTCTTTCTTTCTTTCTTTCTTTCTTTCTTT
>NW_012114566.1:9084122-9207421 GCF_000951035.1 Colobus angolensis palliatus
TTCTTTCTTTCTTTCTTTCTTTCTTTCTTTCTTTCTTTCTTTCTTTCTTTCTTTCTTTCTTTCTTTCTTTCTTTCTTTCTTTCTTTCTTTCTTTCTGTGCTATTTGAAATAGATATAGACTAAACAAATTAAATGTGCAGAAACACACCTGGTCCTTATCTAACCAACAGCTAAACCTTGGTATAAGAGCTACATAAACTTATCAGCTGCTTTCTTTGCTCAGTTAGCATTGTCTTCTGGGTTTATTTTTTAAGACGTAGAGTATGCATGGTAATCACTTAGACATTTAAGGCTTTTTTAAGCTTTATGGAATAAAATATAAATTGTTTACTGAATCGGGGTACAGATAGGAGATCTAAATTCTCTTACTTTTAATATTTCTTTTTGAAATCTGCCTTTCTGGACAGAAATTTCAAGCAACAGTTCCCAGCAAACATATGGGGAAGCCCACTGGAAATATTGTAAGGTAAATTAATAATGGCAGATGCCAGCATGTCTGGATGTTGTTTATGCTGAAGAGTCCTGCATTCTTTATGTTTTGAAATTATTCTGTTGTAACCACTTTCAGATTCTTTTAGTTTGGCAATGCGTTCTACTCTCCGAAGGTGTCTGCATTTATTTGACTACAGAAAATTTTACTTTAGTAAAGGGCAGCTTAACCTTTGTTTAAATTTGAGGTGAGTTAAAGGTCACTGTAATTATTTGCTGTATTATTTGTGTCAGATTTGAATTACTATGAATACAGCACATGCATTGCCCTTTATTATGAAATAAGCTAAAAGTAACCCAACTTCTGCATCCAGCCAGCATGTTTTATGGAACCAATCAGTGTTGCAGAACGTTTTCAAGGTTCTCTCTTGGACTGTGATTGACTGAAAGTGCTTGAGGTTAAGGTTCTTTCCCAGAGGGAGGAAAAGAGACGATTTAACATGGCAGCTCAGTCTTCCCCCACCTCTAGCTATGTTTTTGATGGCTAGCAGCCAGCGTATGGACAGAGTGGGGTTCAAGGCTATTAGAGAAAAACTGCAAGCAGTCACTGTTGAAACAAATATATAGACAGGGGACTAGAGGATTGGACTTACTGAGCAGAGGATGATTTCAGAACAGATATGCAAGGATCCTCAATTATTCAATGAGGAAAAATTCAAAGTTAAAACATGCTGATTGAGATATGGAAACTCTGTGAAAAATAAGGAGAAGATGAAGGAAAAGTTTTGAACTTAAGTAAGTTAGGGCATAAAAGTGGGTGAACCTTCATTCTTGGTCTTTACCCTTCAATTACGGAAAGAAAATGATGTATCATAACATGTTGACCCCACCTTTAAACACATACACCCATGTCAGCCAAAGATATTTATGCATTATTCTGATGACAAAGAAATATCAAGGTTCAGTTAGCGACTGAACTACATTAGTGTGGAGTTTGTTTACTTGGGAGGATGTATGATGGGATAGAAATGAGTAGCACATTTAAATACAGTGAAAACAATGAAATTTGTTCTTCCAAATTAAACAGGTGTGGAAAAGTGGAGAGTATCTTTTGCTCATATAAAGATACTATTATCCTTTCTGGATGATTAATGTATTTGTAGCACATAGAAAGTGACTGGCACATACTAAGCATTTAATAAATGTCAGCCATTATTTATTGTCACTGTCACTATTACTGTTATTAGTCAAATGCTTAAGAGTAAAAACTATATCTATAGGAAATGAAGACTTTTGGCACAAGTGAAAGAGAAGGTAAAATGAAAGCCAACTGTATTTCTCTACAACAAAATAATTCAGTATGGATAAGATTTGGTGAAAAGTCTCATTCAAGATATGGGCAGAAGATACCCACATAATTAACACTATGATCACAAAAAGAGAAGAAAATATGGCCAGGGTAGAAAGGAAAAACACAAAAACGTAGGTAAATATTGATGGTGATGGTAATTATAGCCCAACAGCTAGCCAAGATTTTATTTATTCAAGATAGAAACCCAATATTCAGTTATGGCCAAAATTTTCTTCCTTTAAGATTCTCAAGCAATCTTTTTGAAACACAATAAATAATCTCAAACTAAATGAGCTGTCACTGACAGTACATATGGTTTTTAAAGCAACTTTTTTGAGTATTTTTTACATGTCATAATTTAAATATTATAATATTCACTCATTCTAAGTGTACAATTGAACAATTCTAAGTAAATTTACAGAGTTGTACAACTATTTTCCTCAATTTGAGAATTTTAATGGCTTTGAGATCAAATTCACTATCATATCATTTACTCACTTAAATTTTATAATCCAGTGGTTTTTCGTATAGTCACAGAAAGACTTGGATAGCCATCAGTACAAACTAATTTTAGAACACTTTCATCATCCCCAAAAGAAACCTTTGACTCATTAGCTTCACTCCTATTTTTCCCAAATCCATCTTACCCTAGTTCTAGGCAATTACCAATCAACAGTCTGTCATGACAGATTTGACAGTTATGGGCATTTCATATAAACAGAATCACACAATATGTGCTATTTAGGAGGGATTTGTTTCTTTCATTTATCAAATATTTTCAAGGTTCACTCATGCTGTAGCATTTGACCAATCCTACATTCCTTTTTATTGTTGAGCAATATTCCATTATATTAATACACCACAGGTTTTTAAATCATCAACTAATTAATGTTTGGGTTTTTCTACTTTTGGCTATTAAGAAAAATACTTCTTTGAACATGTAAATTTTTGTGTGAACATATGTTTTCATTTTTCTTGCACATGTATGTAGGGATGGAGTTCTTGGGTCAGAAGACAAATCTGTGTTTAACATTTTAGGAAACTGCCAAATTATTTTCACAGCATTTACACAATTTTACATTCTCATGAGCAGTGTATGAGGATTCAAATTTTTCCTTGTCAACACTCATTTTTAAAGTTTTTTGTAATAAGCATTCTAGTGAGTGTGAAATAGTGTTTCATTGTGGTTTTGATTTGCATTTCCTTAATTACTAATGACATTTAACAACTTTTCATGTGCTTAATGGCCATTTACATATTTTCCTTGAAATAATGTCTGTTGAGATATTTTGCTCATTTAGATATTTTTTCTTTTTATTCTTGAACTTACATGTTCTGGATACTGGACATCTATTAGATATATGATTTACAGATATTTTCCTCTGTTTCATGGGTTGCCTTTTCACTTTCTAATAGTGTCCTTTGGTGATCAAGAGTTTTTAATGTTGCAGAGGAAGAGTTTATCTCTTTTCTCTTTTGTTGTGCTTCTGAAGCACAACATGCTTCATTTTGAAGAAACCATTGCCAATGCAAGGTCAGAAAGATCTACACTTGTTCACTTCTAAGAGTTTTATAGTTTCAGCTCTTACTTTTAGGTCTCTGATCTATTGGGGGCTATTTTGGTATGATGGCAGCAAAAGATTTTGACATCATTCTTTTGCATGTTAATATCTGGTTGTCCCAGCATCATTTGTTGATAACATTATCCCCACCCTTACCCCCAATGTTACACTGAATTGTCTTGAAATCATTTTTGAAAATTTTTTGACTATAAATATAAGGGTTATTTTCTGGACTATTATCAGTTCCATTGCTTTTTTTTTTTTTTTTCTGTCTGTCCTTATGCCACTACCAGACAATTTTTATTATTATAATTTGTAGCAAGTTTTGAAATTGGTAAATGTGAATTCTTCAACATATTTTCTATTTTTCAAGATTACTTTGACTTTGCTGGAGGCACTGAATGTTCACACGAATTTTAAGATCAGTTCACCAATTTTGCAAAGAAATAAAACAGCTGGAATTTTGATAGGAGTTGTATAAGTCTTTTGATTGATTTGGGGTACATTGCCATCTTATCAATATTAACTCTTCCAATCCTTGAACACGGGATGTGTTTCATTTTATTTAACTATTTGACTTTCCTTAATGATACTTTATACTTTTAGAAGCATAAATTTTGCACTTATTTGGTTAAAATTGTTTCTATTTTCTTTTCTTTTTGGTACTATTATGTCAGCTTGTTCCCTTAATTTCAGTTTTGGATTGTTCTTTATGAATTTGTGTAATTAAATTGTATATGTTAATCTTGTTCATCTTGTACTCTGCAACCTTGGCCAAACATGTTTATTAGCTTTAATAGTTTTTAGTGGATTCCTGAGGATTTTCTATATACAAAGTTTCCATCATATGCAAACAAATATTTTTACTTCCTTTTTTCAATCTGGGTATTTTTATTTTATTTTACTGCCTAATTCTAGAACCACTAGTACAATATTAAACAAGTGTCAATAGAACAAACAACATCCTTATAAAAAGAAGGTGATGAAGGAACTGAAGTCAATAATCTAATCTGTAATTGTAATACAACGGAAAAAGGAAAAAAAACTAAAGAAAGCAAAACGAATAAAATAATAAAAGATATTAATTACTCTTTAAATATTGGGTAGAATTCAACAGTAAAGGTATCTTTAACTAGGATGTTCTTTGTGTGAAGTGTTTAAATTACTAATTCATTGTCTTCACTAGTGATAGGCCTATTGTGATCGTTTATTTATTCTGGAACCTGTTTCAGTGGTTTGTCTTTCTACATATCTATCCTTTTAAGTTAACATAAGTGATATCTCCTTCCTCATTGTTGATTTTAGTAATATGAGTCTCAGTAATTTGAATTATATTTTTCTCTCTCTCTGGTCCATCTAGTTAAATATTTGCCAACTTTATGGATCTTTTCAAAGATCCATTATATCAATATTTCATTTCCTTTGCCTTATTTTTTCCATTGTATTAAAATGACAGATTAGAGTATCAAAGTCAGTTCCTTCATCATCTTCATTTTACTTTACTTTTTAATATAGACATTTACAGCTATAAATTTCCTTCTAAGCAACAATTCAGTTGCATCCCATAAGTTTTTATACATTGTGTCTTCAGTGTTACTCATCTCCCTTAATTTCTCTTGTGATATCTTCTTTGACTCAATTATTATTTAGGAGTGTTTTGCTTAATTTTCACACATTTGTCAATTTCCAAATTTTTTCCATTACTGATTGAATTCTATTTTTTCATTATAGACAAATAACGTACTTTTTATAATGTTAATTCTTTTAAGTATGCACTCCTTTTAACTTGTAATCATTTTGAAACCAAGCCTCTTTGTTTCTTTTATAGCCTAGAAATATGGTCTTTCCTGGAATGGTTTCATATCCCCTTGAAAAAAAATATGTATTCTGCTGTCATTGGATGAAATGTTCTACAAATGTTCATTAAGATTTATTAATTTTTAAGAATTGTGTGGAAGTCTTTTATTTTCTTGTCTAACTTCTGCCTTGTCGTAGGATCTATATTAGAAATGTACTATTGAGGTATCCAATTACTATTTTTCCTTTGTTCCTGTGAATCAATTTACCAATAGCTTCATTTCTTTATTCCAACATAACTTTGCGCCCAAGTCCCCTTTGTTGTATTTTATCAAACATTAAAAATTTCTCTATCCTGTAAAACAAAAAATACAATTCTATACATATTGCTTTCTACAGCTGTTTTTAAATTAGTTAAGAGAACAAAAGAGGACATGCAAATTATATTCTCTTTTACAATTACAAATTACCTTTTCTGGTTCTCCCTCTCTCTGCCTCTCTTTCTTGTTGTTTCATCTTGTTTTGGGTGTATGTGCATGCATTTGGATAACTATCTGGGGTTACCTGCTTTCTGCTTGAAGAACTTATTTTAGTCTTTCTGCTAAGACATGTCAGCTAGCAACAAATTTTCTCTGGTTTTTTTTACTTGGGAATGGTTTTATTTTACATTCATTTTTATTTATTTATTTATTTATTTTATTATATTTTAAGTTCTAGGGTACATGTGCACAACGTGCAGGTTTGTTACATATGTATACATGTGCCATGTTGGTGTGCTGCACCCATTAACTCGTCATTTACTTTAAGTATATCTCCTAATGCTATCCCTCCCCCCTCCCCCTACCCCATGACAAGCCCTGGTGTGTGATGTTCCCTACCCTGTGTCCAAGTGTTCTCATTGTTCAGCTCTCACCTATGAGTGAGAACATGTGGTGTTTGGTTTTCTGTCCTTGAGATAGTTTGCTCAGAATGATAGTTTCCAGCTTCATCCATGTCCCTATAAAGGGAATGAACTCATCCTTTTTTATGGCTGCATAGTATTTCATGGTGTATATGTGCCACATTTTCTTAATCCAGTCTATTATTGATAGATATTTGGGTTGGCTCCAAGTCTTTGTTATTGTGAATAGTGCCACAATAAACATACATGTGCATGTGTCTTTATAGAAGCATGATTTATAATCCTTTGGGTATATACCCAGTAATTGATGACTGGGTCAAATGATATTTCTAGTTCTAGATCCCTGAGGAATCGCCACACTGTCTTCCATAATGGTTGAACTAGTTTAGTCCCACCAACAGTGTAAAAGTGTTCCCATTTCTCCACATCCTCTCCAGAGCCTGTTGTTTCCTGACTTTTTAATGATCGCCATTTTTTAAAGTTAGTTTTGCTGGACACAAAGTTCCTAGTTGATAGCTTTTCTCCTTCTTCTTCTTCTTTTCTTTCTTCTTCTTCCTCTTCTTCTTCTTCTTCTTCTTCTTCTTCTTCTTCTTCTTCTTCTTCTTCTTCTTCTTTCTTCTTCTCCTTCTCCTTCTTCTTCTTCTTCTTCTTCTTCTTCTTCTTCTTCTTCTTCTTCTTCTTCTTCTTCTTCTTCTTCTTCTTCTTCTTCTTTCAGCACTTTAAGTATGTCAACTCACTGCTTTCTGTTCTAGCATTTCTGAATAGACATTACCTCTTAATCTTATTAAGATTCACTTAATAAGATTAAGTATCTGATAAAGTTGTTTTGCTGCTTTCAAGATGTTCTCTTTGTTGTTAACTTTAAACACTCATACTAGGATGTTCTGGGGTGTGGTCTTTTGCATTTTTCCTACATAGAGTTTGTTGAGTTTGGGGATGTGTAAATTAATGTTTTTATCTTATTTTTAAAGTTGTCAGACATTATTTCTTCAAATACTATTTGTTCTTTTCATTTTTTCCTCCCCTTCCAGTTCTACATTATGCATATGTTGGTGTGTTACTGGTGTCCCACACTTCTCTGGCACTCTGAATATTTTCCTTTATTCTTTTTCCCCCTATTCATCTATATGAAATTATCTTCAAAGTTGCTGATTTTTTTTTCTTATGTTAGATCAGATCTGTTGTTGAGCTTTTTGGTGAATCTTTCATTTTGGTTCTTGTACTACTAAGCTTTGGCATTTTGTCCTCCTTCTCCTCCTCCTCTCCTCCTCTCCTCCCCCTCCTCCTCTCCTCCTCTCCTCCCCCTCCTCTCCTCTCCCTCCTTTTCCTTCTTCTTCTCTTCATCTTCTTCTTCGTCTTCATCTTCGTCTTCGTCTTCTTCTTCTTCTTCCTCTTCCTCTTCTTCTTCTTCCTCTTCATCTTCTTCTTCCTTCTTCTTTCTTCTTCCTCCTCCTCCTCCTCTTTCTTCTTTTTAACATTTTGTCTTCTTCTAAATATTTTGTCTTGTTATTGCTAATAGTCTCCACTTGAGAGATATTGTGATCATGCTTTCCTTTACTTCTTTGAGCATAGTTTCCTTTTTTTTTTTTTAACATATTATAAACAGTTGCTTTAAATGTTTTAAAACTTTATTTTAGTTTCAGGGGGAATATGTGCAGGTTTGTTACATGGATAAATTGCATGTTGATGAGGTTTGGTGTATGAGCATAATGACCAATAGGTAGTTTTTCAACCCACATTTTTCCCCCTAGTGGACCCCAGTGTCTATTGTTCACATCTTTACGCTCATGAGTATGAGCTTAAAAAGTGTTTAGCTTCCACACATCAGTGAGAACATGTGATATTTGGTTTTCCGTTCCAGCATTAATTTGCTTAGGATAATGGCTTTGGAATTTTTGTCCTCTAAGTATGACATTTGTAGCTTTTCAAAGACGGTTTCTGATGCCTGCTATTTTTTCTGCAAAGGTGTTACACTTTCCTGTTTCTTTTCATGTTTTGTAATTTTTGTTGAAAAGTGAGCAATTTAGATAACCTGTTTCAGCAACTCTGGATACTGATTCCCTACCCCCACAACCAGCCTTTATTGTTGTTTGCTTCTTTATTCGTTTAGTGACTTGGCTGGACTGTTTTAGTGAAGTCTATTTTCCACCTCAATGTGTAGCCTCTAAAGTTTTCTTCAGAGGGTGGAGCCTTGGGCATGTGCATAGTCACCTAAGGATAACAGAGATTTTAACAGGACTTTCTTAGACTGCCTTGTTCCCTCTCTTTTAAATTGTTTGACTCCTTATAGTTCTACATTCAGGTGTCAGCCTTAGCTAACTCATTGCTGTATTGTTTTCAATACTTCCCTGAGACATAATTGTTCTACAGTCTGATCCAATTAAATTTGGGACCCTTTACAGAGATTATCTTTGAGATCAGGGTTTCAGGTGAATTCCAATCCCCAAAAGACTCTTAGTTATCTTTTCCCCTGGTTGTCTCTGGTAACTTTTAACTGGTTTATGGTTTGCCTTGTTATTCTGATGAAACTAACGGCCTGCCTTAATCCCTTCCTAAGGGATTAAGGGAATTAATTTCCCTTAATTTCCATATTTGCCATTGTTTTCAACAGCATTTGTAAGCTTGAACTTTTTCACACAGTTGTTTTGGGTAGAGATTCAAAGCTCTCTTTTCTTACCTTACCTCTTCCCCTGCACAAAACATCTGCACCAATACTCTCGAGTTGGGGGTGTGGAAAGTGATCCACTTCGGTTGGAGTAACACCCTGGCTGCATGCACAGGACATTGTCCTGGGGTTGGGACAAGGGAATAGCCTTAATTCTCTTCTCAACTTTCTTCTCCCAGCGTGAGAACTCTGCTCCGTAAGCAAGCTGGAGTAAAGGCAATCACAGCCATAGTATTCCAGCCTGTTACACCTAGGGTAGAGTTTCTGTCCTTCAAGTTGGTGCTGGTGGAGAAAGAGACTCCTCAACCTCTCAGCTGTTCTTCGCTTATAAAAACCTTCTGCCACATGGAGCTGGAAGGATAAGAAATGCTGGTGTCCTCCCTCCCAGAGCTATACTGTAGCTGTTGATTGGAAACATGGAGGAGAGGGTGCTTTATGTTCTTGGATGTACCTGCCCAGTTCAGAGTTTCCATCAGGCTGAACTGGAAAGAGAAAGGGAGGGAGCTATTAGTACTGTGAATGCTATAAGCTCTTGCTGTTCTTTCAGAGATTGAGTAGATTTTCTTGATTAACTATCTCTTCATTTGTTTTATGTTTTCAGTACCATTTCCACAAACTTTAAATGGTTAGGTTGGTTTTTAAACTAATTTTCATGAGATATGGCTGTTTCATTAAGGACAGAGTCCACAGAACTCTTCACACTCTGGAGTCATCTTCCCATTAGTACGTTTTTCTTTTCTTTTTTTCTTTCTTTCTTTTTTTTGAGATACAGTTTCACTCTGTCACCCAGGCTGGAGTGCAGTGACACGATCTCAGCTTACTGCAACCTCCATCTCCCAGTTTCAAGCGATTCTCATGCCTCGGCCTCCTGAGTAGCTGAGATGATAGTAGCGCACCAACAAGCCTGGCTATTTTGTATTATTAGTAAAGACAGGGTTTCACCATGTTGGCCAGGCTGGTCTCGAACTCCTGATCTCAAATGGTCCATCCACCTTGGCCTGTAAAAGTGCTGGGATTACTAGGTGTAAGCCACCGTGCTTGTCCCCACTAGTGTTTATTTATGTATATTGAATTGTGAGAGAAATGTTTAGTCTGCTGAAATGGAGCTTTATTTTAAAAAATAAAGCACACAGAAATTCAGGTAAAGGATTGCCATCAAAAATTGTAATTGGTGAATTAATGTGACTAAAGTAATGTTGCTTATACTTGAATAGGGCTCAAGATCATCTGGGTGGGTATGAGGAGTCAAGATTTTTGATGCTGTCTCCTATAAGCTACTGAGTAAGGAGTTTTCAAGAAGAGTCCATCAATGTGTATTTTTAAACCAGTGTACCCAGTCGATATTAAATGAGGTTGTCAAAATATTCTACTTTGAGTAATATGTAGATAAGTTGAAGATGAAATAACTGCATTCAAACATCTAAGAGATATGTAAAGGAAGAGGAAAGTGTAAATTAAAAGATATGCATTTTGGAGAAGACAAGAGGACTGTAAAAAAAGTAGGGAATTGTTTTTTGGCAATGATTGACCAACCCTGGAACCCAGTAAGTGAAAGAAAAGGGCTGATTTATAGTATCTGGAATTAAATGATGGACTCTAGGTAAAGTTAAATTGTAAAGCCTCAGGCATATCAAAAAACAAAAACAAAACGAAACACAAACAAGGGACACCACCAATAACCCATTAATAGAAGTAAGGGAAGTGAGTTTGAGATATAAATCAACAACCAAAGTATCAGGCTGACAGCAGAAAAGAGTAATAACGTAAATATTGTGAACAGGCCAAAATATAATTCTATAAATGAGTCATCGATCAAGCTTGAAATGTAGAAATCACTGGGATTTCAAATAGTAAGAATTCTTTAGAATTTTAGAATTAGGGAGACTTCAGATGCTGCCTCATCATTCGATATTGGTATAACTCATTCATTTCTTCATTTATTTATTGAACAAGTTTTTATTTTGGAGTGGCTACTATGATTATGCACTGAGCTAGGGACTTGAAGTATGTCAGTGAAAAAAACAAATAAAGATTCCTGCCATAATGGAGCTGAATCCTAAGGCCTAGAGAAACATAATAAATTCTTATGAGTTAATTATTAGCACAAGGAAGAGTAGAACTCATAATTATGAATATTCATTTAGTGTCCTAAGACCCTCACATTGGTGAGAATAGACAGAAAACGTTAATAGACAGAAAAGTCATACTGGGTGAAACTGGTGAGAATGAAGACATTTAAAATCTCAGGTATTAGGTTTGAACAAGGACCACCAAAAACAATAATTCAGAGCTCAACTAAAGCCTATTGTTTCAAGATACCACTGATCTCACAATGACTGATAGAGATAGTTTCCTCAGCTACGTAGGATGTGATCCATGATTTTAAAGAAATAGGTGTTTAGAAGCCTCTGGGAGATTATGATAATCATTTTAGTTAATACCTAATGAGTACCTACTATATACTAAGCACAATGATCCAGACTACATCTGTTAACTTGTTTAATGCCCGCAACAATCGTGTGTGCTATGAAATAGTATTCCTCTAACTTTATTGGCAAGAAATTATGGTTTAATTTCTCTGCAGTCACAGACAGACTCAATGGCAGAGGTGGGGTTGGCTTAAGATTGTTGCCAGCTTAACAGTTATAGCACCCTGAACATGACTATACTTAAAGAAACAGATTGTTCTGTACTCAGTAGTAGGAAGAAAACAGAGCCTTTAAAGAAAAGAAATACATGAACAAATATTAAGATAAACCTTTTCTTAAAAATAGGGATCTGTAAAATGCCAAAAAGTGACCATAAATTTTAGTAACTATGTGAGCATACAGATTATGTGTGGTTTATATAAATAGCCTCCCTCTTATATGATTATAAGATTACACCAGTGTGATTGAGTTGAATGTTCAAATTGTTCACAATTGTATCTTTTAAACTTCCTTAGAAGCTTTAATATATGAAGAAAAAGGGAAAGAATTATCTATTTTCTATACTGGAAAGTATTCATAATTGACTAACAAAGATTGAGCAGCACCAGGCTAAGCTAAGTAGTACATCTTAAATACCTGAAGCTCTGCTCAGTTTATTAAACCATGTTCTTTCTTCTAGCTCTTTTTTTTTTTTTGTGGACTGAAAACTTGATCCCCTAAATAAATATGAGATGATTTCAGATTCTTAAGCAGTATTAAAAAGAAATGTCTGCCTCCACCCATGTTCTTGGGCTAATTGTAAGATCTTTGGGTAATTGAGTGAATACTATACCTTATTCAACACTAGGTTTAAACTCAGGCTGCTTTCTAAAATACATGAGCAAACTTTGTCATCTACAGGTGGGAAATTTCTATCTCCCTGCCTATAGAAGGATATTAATCTTGGGAAAAGAGGTCAGTCAGTGTTCTCACAGGATGCATGGATAACTCCATTTTGTAGGAATCTTGAGTTGGAATGGGATATAATTTCTATTCAGAAAATGTCTGCCTCCTTCTAGAATTGCTCTTTATAATTCTATTTTCCAGGCAAATTTGTATTTTAGATAATGTTTCTGGTTTATGTTTGCCATTTTTAGATGGCAATGTTGTACAAAGTTGTTGATTCTCCTCATGAAAATATCAAAACATGAAGACTATATTTAGAGAATGGAGGGGAAATTTACATAGCAGAACGTTTTATAATGAGACAGTGGCATATCCACATCCTCATCTCAGGTTCATGTGATTTCTCTTCCTTGTAGTCCTCCGTGTAACTGCAGTATTAAACACCAAATAGTCATATAATATTTTTGTACTGTAAAATTTTAGGACATGGAGCCAAAAAAATAAATTCTGTCCCAATGCATTGCTGTAGATGAAACAAAGACTCAGTTGAGTGAAGCCTCCTCTCTTTGAGAGGTCACAGCGCATTTGACAAGAGTGCTCATCTTTCGAACTACAGCTGAGCAAATGCTTAAATACAGTATGGTTTCTCATACTGTATATCCAGCTTTGTTAAAACAGCAATAATAAAAAAGAGTGCATTATGGACTGGAATTCAGAGTAAAAATAAAAAATAAACACGTTAAAAAGCGTTTAGCAGATGGAAGCCCATTTTGAATTTATAAGGATGCCCAACTGGTGTAAAGGGAGCAAAAATGATAAACTCAAGAGACCCAGATGTTGTTTTATAGCCAATTTAGTGAAGAGAAAATAAACCAGCTTATTTTGTAACTTAGAAAAAAAGCAAGAAGTGTAAAGGGCTGATATTATAGAACTCTTCATCAAATCATTTCTCTATAAAATAATAGGCTGTTTAGTAACCTAACTATATATACATGAGTTACTTATTAACAAAATATATGATGGGAGAAATGGGCATTTATTAGCTAAACAAAGTATTTGCCATTCAAATAAGCTAACTTTGATAATCCTTGTGAACTTGAAAAAGGTCAAAAGGTTATGCCAAAAACAAATTATGTCTTCAAACCAGTACCCAACATTTATAGTGCTACTTAACTGCATTTGTTTCTCTTATTGAAATCCGCAGAAGAGGTTCACAGGTCACAGACTAAATCAGTTTGTCTAGCCTTTAAGAAATAGGATGAAGTAAAATGAGAAAATGAGTTAAAATTCAACTTGTACATCAGCAATAACACCAGGCATGTCAGGCTATGCTATTAGATATGAGGTTGGCAGCTACCATAGCCATACAGTATGTTTTAGCAGTCATTCAGATGTCACGGTCATTATAATAAATTAATTGATTCAACAAAGAATCTGGAAATTTGTATATTCTGGAAATTGACAGCCTATTTTGAAGGTTACATAGGGTTGTAAATGTGAAGGAATCAGATCACCGGCTGTCTAGTCTTCTCATACTTCACCTGCCTACTTCCTAGTTTTCTTTTCCCAATCAATGGAGAAAAACACAGGCCAACACAAAGACACCACCATTCTTTATCTCTATTCACCTTTGACAAGCTACAGTTTCTGAGGTTTTATCCTAAAATTCTGTCTGCCTGTAACCACCCTCTTATCTTTCTTAATTTGAACAAGTCTTCAATCATTAAGAACTAAACCCTTTATTTTAGTTCAGACATTATATCTCATAGATAATATTTTCTGGACTCCACAGATTGTGCTCTATGTTCACATTTTATAAACCTTCTCCACAGCACTTTTACATTATGTGAAAATTAAATGTTTATGCCAGTCATTACAACTAGCCTGACAACATTGTGAGGGTAAGGAATTATGTCTTGGCATACTCCAGGCCTTTGACAAATGTTTGACAGACTATATTTAAATTCAGAATAGCCTCTTGGGAAACAATTAACAGTATATAAAGTATTAAAAGTATTAGGAAGACATTAAAGCTGATGTGAATTTGTAGTCATCTGTATGAAAATATTTCAACTGCTGAGAGTGGAGACAATATACTAAAATTCATATTAAGCACCAACACTTAAGCTGTTATATCAAAGCTGTTTAACCTCTCTGAGCCCCAGGTTTTTCATTCATATAATTGATACTGGTAATATTTAGCATACTATATTCCTTATAATATAATCGTTAAAATTCCCTTAACTGACTCTTTGTAAACTGCTAGTATAATAGCCACTCTTGTTAATATTACCATTGTTGGTAAAATTGGTGGTAAATTTTCCACAGGTTGTAGTAAGATAAGTAAAATTAAGAATCTACAGATAGTACCAGGCAAACACTCAAGATGGTTAATGCAGTCATTTTAACATGTTTAATCAAAATTAATGTAGCTATAATGTGTCTTATGACTTTTTATTAAAAGTTTTACTTTCAGGGGTAGTCTCCCAGTTTGTTTCTTTCAGAGTGTATATATACCTCCTCTTCCTGCAAACATGAAGTGTCCAGTACTTGTTTAGCTTCTTCAGTAACTTTACTTGGATGTTTTGGAAATTTTGAACATTTTAACGTTTTAAAAACTTCATGTGCTATTCTCAATATTGAAAATAGATTCTAAAGTTATGAATGTTTGCCAGTCAAAATTTAGAGAAATAAGATGAAGGATATATTGGATTAAACATGTTCATCTGAGTCCATATGTATAAGACAAGCAAGAAGAATTTCACTGGTAAAGGATGATTGTTTTCAATTGCCATTTATTTTAATTTAAAAATTATTTCTGATTAATAAAGCACTTTTTTTTATAAGGAATCCACTTAACCTGTGTGTGAATATTCTCTAATGTATAACTTATGAGAATATTCAAAAATGCATTTTCAGCAATTAGATTTAAAGGATTTTTGTAATTGAAAGCAAACACTGCTCTCCCCTCTTTATGATAAATTCATTGATTAATCAATTTTCTTTCATTAAAATATTAGCAGAGAATTTAAAAATAAAAAGTAGCTATTAAAACATTCTAGGCAAATTGTCTCCCTTCACAATACAATCTGCTTTATTTATATAGTATCTGCCTTGGGAAGATTGTTACAAGACCAGGAGACTCCATGGGCACTATATATTCCCATTTTAAGGATATTACAGAACTGAAGTATCTATCATTGGTTTCAAACATATTGGAAAATAGCACATTTTGTGCTTAACTGTAAATTTATTTGATTTGTATTAATCACAATCACATATTCCTGTCTATCTAATCTTAGAAGATATAAACTCAATGAATTTATACCCTGCTTCATTCACAAATGAATTGTGCTCCTGAATTTTAACATGCGATTCCTAAAACTATTAGCTGTGTATCTGCTTTATGGGATGTTCCCACATAAGCTGGCTGTTCATCAATTTGGTGTCCATACATTTCTTTGAAAGCTATATTATAATTAGAATTTAGGTTAATACTATTCAGTAACCATAAAACAGACATAAAATAATTATAACTCATTTAGTGAAATTAGAAAAGGAGCAATTATTAGACTCCCATTGTGAAGCTTTGCTGTGAGGGATAGATAATCTATCTGCAAGATGTACTTTAAGAACACCATTTTCAAAGAAATAAACTAGATAGATTACTGCTTTGTTTTTGTGCACTTGAGGCAGAAGGGGTAGAACTAAAAACTTGCATACGTAAGTTTTTTTAACTTTCCCGAATATTTTTAGGCAGACTGAAAAAACATTCAAAGGATAGTAAAGGCTTATAAGAGATTTTTGCTCATTCTAACATTTGTGAAGCTAAAAAACTAGATGTCTGAGAATTTGTAAATATGCTACACAAATTGGTTTTGTAAGGTACATTTCCCATAGTTTTGCAAAAAAAAAAAAAAAAAGTTTTTCATATTTTAATGCATTTAAACCCTGTCTGAAAATCTTAATGATCATCCATTGTCTTCAGTATGCTTCAGGTGACTGACTTGCTTGAGTGCCAAGAGAAAGGTACTGGGCTTTACAACTTACTTATTATCCTACTGTCCACTCCCTGACAAAGGTATATTCATTCATTCAGAGATAAATGTGAATAGATAATGTACAACTTGAAAGTTTAAAGTAGAGAAAGTAACACTTTTTCTGCATTCTCTTTCATAATGTCTTGTTTCATTGAAACAGCTGTACTGCAATGGGATTTCAGTGTCCAAGGAAGAAAAAAACTATCTCTCCATTAATATTTACCTATGATCTATCTGTGTATCTCTTATCTATCAATGTATGTTTTATAGAAAATAAATCAGACAAACCCAGTACATCTGTATGTTTAATACTGTTCCTGGGAAGGATGTATGATGGCAAGAGCTGGGTGAGGTGCCACTTTCTTTGATATGAAAGAACCTGGTGACATATCAATACCAACCCCATATGGCACTGAGGGAAAATAAAATAAAGATATCTCATGTCTTAAATGAGGAAAAAAGAATGTCCACTCTTTAATATCATTTTCCTCAACAATACGTTAATATTTGCCTTATACTATAATGTTGTCAAATCTATAGTGTAAACTCAACAAAACAGAAAATAAATTGTGACACATATCACAGTTGGGGGACCATTGGGAAGAATGGTAACAAATACAAAACAAAAAAAGTGGGGTAAACTGTTTTTAACAAGTGGAGTTTATCACTAATTTTATTTGTATAATATGTAACTTCTATTTTGATTTCTGCTTGATGAAAGCAAAGATGTATCTAGAGAATTACCTCTGACAGCTATGAACAAAAAGAAAGAAAGAACAAAAGCTTCCTTCTGAGAGTACTTTTCTGTCATTTAAGTCGTTTACATGTTTCTTTGTTTTTACCTTTCTTGCTTGCTTTCTGACCACCAGGGATCCAATGTTAGCACAGGGTCACTGGGGTTCTGTCCAGCCTTAGACAGATGTTGCCATAGTCAGGGCTTTATGATGACAGAATGAGATTTCCACAATCCACTGGTGAGTTCTGTGACAATAGTTAAGCTTGTCATTTAGAGCAAATAAAAGACAAGTCATTGATTATTTTCAACACTCACTACCTTTTCTTTGAGTGCATGAACGCTTTTGTTGTTCCCATCCAAAAATAACAGATAGCAGCTCCCCCAAATAGGCCCCATTATTCATAGTCCTGGGAAAGACTCTCAGGCATCATAATTTACATTGAGCCAAAAGGAATTAAGACTTTTAAGAGGAGTTCAGTCTTGCTAGACAAGTAAGGGGAATTAATTGAATGAAAATGCAAAATTAAAAGGAAATGATGAATTTGGCTAATTTCTTCCCCTTCCAATGTTCCAGTATATTCCTCTGACCATTCTCCAGGAACACTGCTTGAACTAACAGCTGTGAATTATAGGTTTCCCATAAAGTATAGAGGTTTTTTTCTTTTTTTAAAAAAGCAACTGATGAACAGTTGTCTCAAAGATTTAGAGGATTCATTCCAGTTTTTAATAATCCCATGTGGCTTTAATATATTTTAATACTTTCTCTCAACATGTTTCCACCATACAGCTGAGAAATTAGTAGGGCAGTTGACACAGGAGAAACAGTGTTCTTATTTTTTTATACCATGAGTATTTTTAGGGCTCAAGTAAGATCTTAATAACAAAAAGAATGGCATTATAAGTCAATGCTTATAGCTTGTTAATTTAATCAAATTGATCAAATCTTTATTAAAAATAACCATGTCTGAATTTTTTGATTTGGAAAATTAAAATTATAATCCATCTACCAATCATTAAAATGTCATCAGTTTGTGAAAGCTTATCAAACATATTAAGTCTATAAGATACAGCATGGAATAAGAAAATCACTTATTCTGGTGAGCTGTTTTATATTTGCTGTGGATGCTTTCCCTATCACATTTCCCTTAGATAAATAAGATAAATGATGTTTTAATATTGATAAAATTTCATCTTCTGATGGAGAGGAGTTATAAAAGGAGGGAAAAGGGAGACTATATTGATTATCCAAATAGATGTATTAATAGCTTCAAATTAATCAGTGCTAAAACCTTTAATAAGATATCTAAATTAAAGTATCCATAATATTTCATATAAACATTGGTGGGATTAACCAAAAAAAGCTAGATATTTTAAAAATCAGACTGTAATAAGGAAAAAAGTTTTATAAAAATATCTGAGAGATGACTATTACTATTGTTAGTACATTCTTTATTATGAGCTCTCAGCATTACTGTATGTATATTTTAATGATATCAACAGTGGAGAAATAAAAAGTAAGTCACTTCTTCCTGAAAGTGAAAAAAATATATTTGAAGAGTGTTATATTTTGGGGAACTTATTTTGAAAATTAATATAAGTTGATCTTTCAAAATTTTCAGGTAATTTGAATCTTTGAATTTTGAGAAAAAATACAAATATACGAAAAATTAGGATTGAAAATAACCTTAATATCATGTATTTCCTTTAGTATAACATAATAACAAATTATTTTAAAACATTTTACAAATTGTATGTGTAATATTTGTATAATTTGTAATGTATATAATTTATTTGTAATACAACTAACTTTTAGGCATTTAGGTATTAATATTCATGAAATTTATATAGAAAAAGAATGTACATACATCATATATATTTCTAATATACCTAGAAAAAAATAGCACCTTAGTATATCGCCAACATATTTTGAAACGTTGACGTTTGTCTTTGGCAAAATCTGAAAGATTTTAGCATAAAACAATATTGGTTTTCATTGTGAATATGTGAGAACTGTGCTCTGTATATTTTCACTGCAATCGCAACATGATAAAATAAGCATGACCTTCCATCTCTCCCCTCTGTTGCCAGACCACTTCAGAACCATGTGGTGCCCTTCAATTTCAACCTTGTCTTTTGAAAGACTTTTTGTTAATTTATTTTATTTTCATAATTTTAGTTATTTTTACTTTTCGTTGCACCTCAGTAAAATGTTTTGAGATTTTTAAGATGAAAAACAAAGCAAACTCATGAAGAAATCTGCAACTGTAAGCAGTGAGAATTAACATGATGTTTAGGTCCCAAGACTTGGATGTCCTTTCGGGATCAGTAGCAATAATATTGTTAGAATAAAAATCTAAACCTATGCCTTTCTCGAAACCAAAAACCATGACTACTCTTTTGGTGTTCTAAAATGTTTCTTTTATCCAAAAAAGAGTATTTTCTAGGCTACTTAATAAAAGTGAAATATGAGATTGACGCCCAGACTAACATGACTAACATGACTAAGATTTAACTTTAGTCATGATATACAAATAAATTTCTAACTGCATGCCTTTATAATTAATTACCAGTTGTAGGAAGCCACATTTTTCTACCTGAATAAACTTCAGCCATATGATGGATAACTGACAAAACAATACAAAATTTGCTGAGCTAACTTACATCTAAAACTGGAAGTTTATTCAGGTTAGAAGTAAAATAAAAGCAGACATGTGCTGAAGAAAATTTATTATACACTACACATAATATGAATGTATTGTCAAATGTAGTAAATTTGCATATTTGAAATGATACTATATATTATTTTTCTAGAGTCCATTATAACATTAATTCTTTGAATTTATGTCAGATTTACAGGAAATTAAAAGAAAGAAGAAGTGAAGATGGAAGTGAAGGAGGGATACAGGAAAAGAGAAAATAAAGGAAAACTGAAAGCATGAAGAAGCAGAAGGCTAAATAAAATCAAACATTGTTATAATTATAATACGTGACCAATTGATCAGGGTAAATGCTTTTGTTACATCAGACTTAGAACCTTTCTAAGATGATAATTCTGATATTTAACTAACATTCCTTCTCCAAATCAAATTTGTACACTTTGTTTACTTTATTATATTCTTTCTAGAACCTCTCTCGATTTTTATAGCAGTAAATTAGCACAAATGTCTGTAACAGAAGGATGCTCTCCAAAAAAGATGAAGACATCTGTCTTTGTGAGGAGGGACAGAGAGCCTACAAGAGGAATGAAGCAAAAAGAAGGATTCCCTTGTGTAGGCAGAACAGAGCAGAGCCAGAGGCTGGGGCATTCTGACTCCAGTTTACTCAACAGGAAGTGTTGTATTAGTACCACTATGGGAAAGGTGGAAAACTTAGGTGGGATGTCTCACACACATACACAAGCAGTATCCAAGACAGAAGTATTGAGAAAAATATTTCAGTACAGAGGTAGATATGACTGCACATCTTGAAATTACTATGAGTTACATGAAAGATTAGAAATTCAGACAAAAGATAGATTTTCATGATGTTGATCCAATTTTATAACATGTTATACCAAAAACAAGGTGCTGGGTAGTAGTTAAAACAGGGTGATAAAATGGCTGTTGATTGACTATGTCCAAAAACACTTCATTTAAGCAATATAATTCCTTCCTATGATCAAATATAATTCATGTGTAAGGACTACATTACCATTAAAAGTTGTTACAATAGAAACTGCCTGATAGAGAATGTCAGAGTTAAAGAGTTTTAAAGAGACAAAAATACTTTGAAAATCATGTAGGACATATTTTGGACATGAGACAATCAAAATCTAGAGGTATCAGACTTTCTTATCCAGAAATCTCATAACCACTGATATACATTGATAGATAAGATTAGATATACATATAGAAAATAGATAAAAATAGAATATATATATACACACATACACACATTACATAACTACATATGTGAGATATATATAAGTATGACAAAATATAGTTAAATTTGTAGTTAAATATGAATATATATATTTGGGATAAATTATAAGTTTCTTTTTTGCATGCTGTTAGCTCTTTAAATAAGAAAGTTTGTAATTATATCATAATCTCTTTCTTTTAAAGTAAATATTTAATCTGTTTCCTTTTTTTTATTTTATGAATACCAAATGTTAAAATGGCCCTCCTTTGGATCAACTTACTTCAGTCTTTTTATATATGAATTTTACAATAGTGAATCAGATGATGAATGGCTTCAATGTCATAGATGTCATCTTCTTTCCTTTTACCAAAGTACATATATACATACGTATATATACACATACATACATATATACATATATATACACACACACACATATATATACACATACATACATATATATATGTGCATGATATTTTATAGCTTCAATCTTCCATCCTTCCAAACAAAAATAATTTATGGTGTTTAATTTAAACATCAATTGGTATATTTGAAGCAGTGGATAGCCCTTCTATGTCAAGAATATCATCAGCTTATTAGAAAAAGGATTCAATTCTAATTTCTAACAATATTCACAGTTTTCCTGACTCTATCTTCAATGATTGGTCCAATCTATAGCTTAACTTTGCCTATTAACATCACTACCACTTCTTTTTATTAGTCTCTTTGTTCTCCCTGATGTTTCTTTCATACATGATGATGCTTAAATTTAGTTGAGCCATAAGTTTCATTTTAATATTGAGGCTCTGTGATACTTTCAGCACTTTTTCAATCTGTGATTACTGTAAGACTTTCTCTACAACCCCTTTAAAATCCTTTATTCTGTAGTAGACATTTTTAAGATAAAGACTAATTAGAATATTGCAATTATCTTAATGTATTGTTTGCATTTTAGCCAAAAAAGTCTTTAAATACATCTTATGGAATAGTCTAAACACCGACTTTTCATGGTAGAGTTCTTACTAGAAAATTCTTTGGCTTGTAAATCAAAGAATATATTTCACCTTAAAAAAGTGCCATGTTTTAATCATGCTTAGTTTTTTTGCCCTGGTTCAGTGGTGTTTTTTGAATGATGGTTATTATTTTCCACAGTTGGTATCTCATTATGAGAACTAATCTGATGGCTTAGAGGTATGGGATTTTCAACTGTGACAGATATTCAATCAACCACTTCACAACTAAACCCGTGAAATATCTGTCTTATGTGATGTCCACAGGTGAACTTCCAAAACAATTGATAAATTATCTGGATAACCTGTCTTCCCATTAAAACATTCCTAACCACCTTGACATTTAATGTGTTTCTTTTTACTTTTGTTGAAAGATGCATACGCAGACATCCAACAAAGATTAGAAACTTAAATTTTGAGTCTTCCAACCAAACTTAAAAAGTGAAAGTGGTTGTGGAGGGAATGATTATTTCTATGACCTTTCAAGCTAGGCCATAATTCAAAATCTACAACATCTCCATTATTGTGTTTATTTAATCGTGTTTGAGGAAATCCAGTGGCATATAAGTTTTTTTTTTTTCAATTTTTCGTGAGAATAACTGTTTACTTAATCTATTTCTTAAATTCTACCTGAATACAGAACTTACAGTGAATTGGATCTTGCTGGATAAAGTTTCAAGATAGTATTCTACGACTTTTGTGCTACAAAATTTTTATAAATGTATTATTCTTCCTTCACTATTTGGACGAAAGTACCTTAAGAATGAATTAAATGTGCATGAGTGGAATTCTTGTCTTCAGTTGGGTTTCCTAAATGCAGAGCTTCAGATGGGAATTTAATTGTACACAATGCATTGAGAGTGTGTTTATCAGGAAAAACCTGCAAGAAAGAGAGAAGTGTAACATAAAGACGAGAACAGGGAGCAGTCCAGGCAAGGATGTCGTTTGTGGTAAAGTTAAGCCTTGGGCTCTCACCATAGTGATAAGGTTCTCCTGATGGTTGTCCTACATTGGGTCAAAGGGATCTCAGGTGTTTGTGGCTCATATGAGTTCCCACTGGAACATTTGGAAAGGTCATGTAACATTCTACATACCCTCTGTGAGGTGGTTCTCACTAAACTAGATGAAGTCTTCTGAGAAGCTCATGAATATTAGTAGTTAGCTGCAGAAACTTATGCCTATTGGGGAAATCTGAGTAAGGTAGCAATAGCAACAAATACACCTAGACTTTATTGTTTAAAGCAGTGACTCTCAAAGTATAATGTATGGAACAGCAGCATCAGCAGCATATAGGAACTTGGTAGAAATGCAAATTTATTTGTCCTACCCCAGACACAGTAAGTCAAAAACTTGAGACCCAGAAATCTGTGCTTTAAGAAGCATTCCAGGTGACTCTGATGCATGCTCAAGTTTGAGAACCACTATTCTAATGTAATCTTGGTAAATCTATAAAAAAAAAGACAATAGTTCTGAAATAATATTTGCCCAACTTATCCCTCTTCCACCTTTGGAAATGAAAGAAAGACCTCTGGCTCTATGAATGAGGGATGTTGAGATAGAGAGGGGAGGAAAGAAAAAGAGTGATTTATTAGTATTGATTCCTGAAAGAGATCCTTAGCTATGCCTCCTTCTGAGATAAAGTGGCAAGAGGAACAGGAATGACAGAATTCCTAGGTGAGTATGGGATATTCTAGAGCAGAGTAGAATGTTCTCTTGAGACAGAATACTAAGTTCCTAAACCTTTATAATGTCTACAGATTTTCCTAGTATCACTACTGCAAAATCTTTGGAATAAGTTTACATAAAAAGAAAAACCCAACATCCATGCAAAATTTATATGAACAAATAAAATGGAGAGCAAAACTTTATCATTTGAGACTTCTAATTTTAGCCAAAAGGGAGTAACAGAAACAATACTTATCATCCCATCTTGAGCCAATAGAAAAAATACAATTTAAAAAAAATTTTGTTTTTCAGACATTGGACAACATGCAACATAGGACTCTGATTTTCAAAAGAAGCAAATAAATAAGGTTAGCCCTACCATTGCCCAAGTTTATTGTCTGAGGTTTCTTTCCAGGCCAAGTGTATAGAGATGGAATGCAAATGAAGCTCAGAAATCTTTGTCATCTGAGTTGAAGAGAGAGCAATTAGTCTTTTGGGAGGCTTAGACAACTAGAAATTTTTAAAACAGAGTAGGAGAGAGGAAAGTGGTTCATGGGGAGAGAGTTCTAGAAATCTGCAAATAGGGTACTCTAACATCTTTGAATGCTGACATTCTGCATGTGTATGAGAGAAAAATACTTAAGGCTGGGGATAGGAAGACCAACAGAATAAAAGAATGAGCAGAAAAATTCTGGAGCTTGTACAGGACTAAAAAAATAATACGCAGTCTTAATAGCCAATATTTTTGAAAGCCTTGCAATACATGGGATATCAGATAAAAATTCCAAAAGGCATCCCTTTAATAGTGGGGTTAAGTTAGTCCTAATTTAAAGTATGCTCTAGAGCTGCCATAACAAACCTTAAAAAGCAAGTCTTAAGTGGATTCAGTTGAATCAAAGCAATCTAACTGATCTTCAGGAATTACTGTAAAGCTACAGTTATCAAAATATCATGGCATTAGTGAAAGGAAAGACATATAGATTAATGAAATAAAGAGAGTTCACAAAGATACCCACACATTTATGGTTAATTGACTTTCACCCAAGAAGTTGAGGTAACACAATGGTGAAAATCATAGTCTTTTCAACAAGTGTTTGTGGTATAATTGGCACACTAATTGTTTATTGCTGCATAACAAATTACCCCAAACATAATGGCTTTTAAAATAATCCTATTTGTATGGATTAGCAATCATTGTTAAATGCAGGTGAGTTCCTCTGATTTGAGGTCTCTCATACGCTGTGAACAAGGTGTCAGCTGTGGCTGTTGTTATTTCAAAGACTCAGTGGGAAAGGATTTTTTTCAAACTCACTTTCATGGCTTTGGACAGAATTTAGTTCCTCATGAACTGTTGCACAGTTCCATTTTATCTGGGACTTCTTCATTAAGGAAGCTTACAACATAGAGTGAGATGGAAAAAGAAAAAAGGAAGTTATGGTCCTTTATATCCTAATCATAGAAGTGACATCCTATCCCCTTTTTATTTTTTACTCGTTAGCAACAAATTACTAAGTCCAGCCCACATAACAACCAGAAAACAGATTATTGGAGACATTTTAGAAGCAGTCTACCGCAGCCTACGCTCTTGTCCCAATATTTCATGTCCCTTTATGTATACCATACATTCACCCTTTCCCCAAATTTGTAAGTCTCATCCCCTTACAGTAGTAGCTTAAAGTATGGAATCCCATTATTTCTCTCAGGTCCAGGTGTGGATGAGGCACCTCAGGTACAGATCCTTAAGTGGAGCTCCTAGACTCTAGTTCCACTCAAACACTATATCTGTAAAATTAATGGTAACAGTTACCTGCTCTCAAATGCTTCATATATAATGGTGGGACTGTTCCTACAGGATAACTGCTATAAATGACCATCAGTATATTAATAGAAAAAAATGCCTACCCTTGTCTTTGTCTTGTACCATATACAACAACTAGCTTGAGGTAGATCACAAACATAAATGCAATCAATAAAATTGTAACAATTTCAGAAGAAAACACAGTAGAAAAATTTAATGTCCCTTTGGGAGGCAAAAGTAGCTTAGTTACATATATTTTCATTTATATTTCTATATCTATATGTTAGTGTGTATATGTATAAATATATAGTCATATGTACATATATATTACACACACTGAAACACACACATATATATTGAACATTATCATAGTTACAAGCTTTAATACTTAAAGGACATTGTTAAGAAAAGGCAAAGACAAGTTATAGTAGAGAGAAGATCTTTACAATGTATATATCTGATAAAGGATATATATTCAGAACTTCAGAACATAGAAAGTATTTTCACAATGAAAAAAATGTCAAAAACCCAGTGAAAAATAGGGGAGGGGCGGGGATTGAACAATCACTTCACTGAAAAAGACATGGATGGCAAATGAGTACATGAAATTATTCTCAACATTGTTAGACATCGGGGAATGCTAACTAAAAGCACTATATGACAACTGGAATGGTTAAAATTAAAGACTGAAAATATTGAGTGTTAGTCAAGATGTGGAGCAAGTGGAACCCGCATATGTTGCTAGTATGGGGAACAGGATAATACAGTCCTACTGGAAAATAGTTCTTCAGTTTCTTATGGAGTAAAATATACAACTCACTATTTCTATTCCTAGTTATTTATTCCTGGGAACTAAAACAGACCCATCCAAATACCTGTACGCAAATATTTATAGCAGCTTTATTTATAATAGGTAACAGCTGGAAATAACCCCAATGTCCTTTTATCCACTCCTAAAGTTATAAAAATATTTGCCCCATATATTAATTTTATTCATAATGCCAAACCTAGAACCACAAATATTCAAGAACTCATGGCCAATAAAATAATATTCAGCAATATTAACGAATAAGCTACTGATACGAGCAATAATAAGGATGAATCTACAAGTCTTATGCTAAGTGAAAAAACACACAATAGATTACATACTGCATGAATCCATTTATTTTGCATTTTGATTTTGGATTAGCCAAAACTATAGGAAGGAAAATCAATTGTTTCCCTGGACTAGCAGTGGAAAGAAGTCATTGATGGAAAGGCACAGAGAGAAAGTTTGGAGGTAATGAAAATACACTATATTATGATTGTGGTGGTGATTATATGGATGTATACATTTGTCTGATTTCATTGAATGATATACTTAATTTAAGAGTAAATTTTACTGCATTTAATTTGTACATCCAATATACCTGACTTAAACAAACAAAACTACACTGAGAACTCCCACTGTCTATAAGAAGAGTGCAATAGGTGTCACTGCAACAATTAGAAAAAGCTGAATATATTTCAAAAATCATTTTATAGACATGAACCTCATTCTGTCGCCCAGGCTGGAGTGCAGTGGCGCAATCTGGGCTCACTGCAACCTCCACCTTCTGGATTGAAACGATTCTCCTGCCTCAGCCTCCTGAGTAGCTGGGACTAGAGGCACCCACCACCACACCCGGCTAATTTTTTGACAATTTTCAAAAATTGGGGTTTCACTGTGTTAGCCAGGATGGTCTCGATCTCCTGACCTCATGATCCACCCGCCTTGGCCTCCCAAAGTGCTTCGATTACAGGCGTGAGCCACCGCACCCCCCCGATATGAACTTTAAAAAAAAAAAAAAAAAAGCAAAGATCATGTGAACTAAAATCCCAGAGGAAATTTTTCCAGGGAAACTTCATGTCTCCCAAATATTTTTCCCTCTAGGAGAATTTGCCAAATTAGAGTCATTCCTTCAGTTTTAGGTTGATGCTCAAATTATCTAAGTTTATATAGTTTGATGAGATATACCAGCTAAACATTTAATGTTCTAGCAGTACAAGAGTTACAGTCTGGGAATATGAGAAAATCTCATCGTTAGGCTTGTGTTTCCTAAAGAATATTATAGAACTTCAAGACTGTGCAGAAGGATTCTGAGTTAATGTGAAAGTTTCCAAAAGCCAGCACAAAACATAGTAGAGTGTTGTGGACCTTGGAAAACAAAGACCTGGTAGAGGAAGAGATTGGTTCAAACACTGGTCTGGTTTCTTCTTCAAGACACTTGCCACACTTTAATGCTGCATTTGTTTAAAATCTTGAAAGCAGAGTTGGGAAACTCTAGAAGCTAAACTCAGTTTCCTCTAATCTCAAAAACATAGAGTCAGAGAACAACCAGGCTTCCAATCAAAGTCTCAAGAGTTATGCCCAGGAAACAAGGCCAACAAAAGATGGAAAGAAACTTAGTAAAACCATCTAAGTTCTGCAACAAGTCAATGGTAATTTTATAGAAGTTTCAGCCCTTTATCTGTCTGAGGGAAGGAGAACAGTCTCAGGTGGAGAATTATAATACTGTAAACTTCTGTTTCCTTTTTACATAATATCTGGCATGTAACAAAAAATGTTACATTCTAGACCTAATTAGATACAGGGAGTTACGCACACAAATCAAGAAAAAAAAAACGTGCAAAAGAAATTTACCAACATATTGCACAGACATTGGTGTTAGCAAGCAAAGGACATTAATTATCCATGATTACTACGTTCAAAAAATAGAGAACAAATATTAAAAATGTAGGTGAAAGGGAGATTATTTCAACCGAATATTTGAAGATATGAAAACAAACAAAACATCCTATAACTGAAAAATAAGATATCTGAATTTTAGAATTCAATGGATGGGTTCAACAGAAGACCTCAAACAGGAAAACATGAGATTTGTGAACTGGAAGATAATTCAGTAGAAATACAAAAACTGAAACAGAGTAAGGAAAAAAAGAGAAAAGAAAAAATATAGCAATAATATAAAACATGTTTAAAAATGTTCAAAATACCTGTAATGAGCATCAAATAGGAATAGGAGAAAGAGACTAGGAGATAAAATTTGCAGAAATAATGAAAATACATTTCTAAACCTTTTGAAAGATGTCAACTCACAGATTTATGAAGCTCAGAAAAAAATAAGGATAAGTATTAAGAAAACCACACCAAGACAACTGCAAAAAGACATTTTAAAAAAGAAAATCTTAAAAGCAGTTAGAGAAAAGTGGATACATGATCTTTAAAGGTACAACAAAAAGATATAAAGATGATTTATCAACTTAAATTATGAAAGGCATAAAACAAGGGAATTGACATCTTACTGACGACAGGAGATAACTGCTAACCTAGACAGCTAGCAAAAGATCTTTCCAAAAGGAAAGGTGGGCAACAAACTGAGAGAATTTACAACCATCAGGTCTTCACTAAAAGAAAAGCAAAATCAAATTCTTCAGGCTGAAGAAAAACTGTTCCAGAGGAAAACAAGAAAATGAGAGAAGGAAAAAAGTAACAAAAGGATGAATATATCACAAAATATAAGCATATAGTGATTATACAAAACTGTAATTGTGTAGTTTTACGTGATTTAAGTTATAAATAAAACTAAAATGTATGAACATAATGTTGTAAAACCTTAGGGATTAGGGGGAGGTAGAATGTAAATGGTCCGATCTTCTGGCAATATGTCAGAAATAGTAAAAGTAACAATTCTTAATAAAAAGTAAAAAAATAAGTGCTGTCTTCTACAGTAATCACTATGAGAATAATTAAATAATTAAAATGATATAATTGAAGAAAATATTGAATAAGAAAAAAGTTGGTTAATCAAAAAGATGACAGGAGAACAATTATTAAAGCAAAGTAAAAAGTGGCCAGATAGAAAATTAATAGTATGGTTGTAAATAAATATACAAATGTATCAGTATTAATTTAAATGTAAATAGACTAATTACCCAAATAAATGTCTGAAATTTTCAAAAATATTTAGAAATACACACTTACATGTAATCTGCTCATAATATTGAAGGAAGACAGAAAGTTTGAAAATACAAGATTCATGAGCATACAAACATTGACTAATGGAACATTTGTATAGCTATATTAATATTAGACAAATAGCCCTTAGGTCAAAGGCATTACTAGAAATAAAACATAGTTATTTCATTATAAAAGAGTTAATTCATTATTTAGTGATCCTAAATTTGTATGCACTCAAAAACAGAGTCAAACATATAAAGAGAAAATTTACCGAAGTAAAATGAGAAACAGACAAATCTATAATAATGAGAGAGTTTAACACTCCACTTTCAGATAAAGAAATTTTCAAATATTGTGAAAGTCATGTAACAGATTTGGACATATAATTTAGTTAATCTAAAGAAATAAATCTTAAATTCACTGGTAAAATATCTGAAATTTTACCTCAAAGCTTGGGAATAAAACAAAGTAATAATGAATCTCATCTCCATTTTTGATATGTGATGTTTCACTGCTGAGAGATTTCAATCCCCACTGCTTGCTCCTCCTTCACCTTCTGCATCATATTTGGTCATGTTGATAAAAAATGCTGGTTCCCTCTCTCTCTCTCTCTCTTTCTGAAGTTATATTCAAACGACCCAATAATCAGCCTGCATGAGGGGAGGCTCACCCTAGTACCACCCCAAAACCAATATAAATCTTTAACTAGTCACCTCTCCCAGCTCTCTCTCAAGCTCTTTTCAGCCCTGCTTTGAAGCCTGCCCTTCTTTCGCTAGAAAGCCAACAATAAACCTATTCATACCTACTAGGTGTGCATGTGGTGCCATTGATCTCAACATCCAAACCAAATATTGGATAAAGTGTCCATCTACTTCCATGGGGTGACTACAAAAAGCATATCTGTTATTACCCCTTCTAATAAGTATTTTACTGCATGTCTTAGCTAGTGAAAAATACACATACACACACACGAGAGGGAGAGAAAGAGAGAGAAAGAAAAAGAAGAAAAGAGAACATAATAATTGGAAAGGAAGAAATAAAAACTTGTAACACAGGGATGAAATGGTTTTATACCTCAGAAATTTAAAAGAATTTACAGAAAACTCTTTTGAATAAACGTGTGAATTTCATAAGGTTTCTGGACACAAGACCAATAAATAAAATAAATTGCACTTTCATATACCAAGAAGCAAATGGAAAATGAAATTCTGTGAAAAGATAGCAATTACATTATCATCAAAATCATCACATCCTTCTAAAATTGTGCTCCATTTCTCCACACTTAAAGCTTCAAAATATTATTTAGATTTTTTTTAAAAGAAATTGAGTTAAATGGAGCACTATATTATGAATATAGACTGGAATGGAAGATTCAGTATGTTGAAATGTCCCCCTTTTGGTCAAATTAATCTATGGTTTTAACCCAATTCCATTTAAAATATAATTGAGTATATTTGTGTAAATTCACAAGATGATTATACAATTTATATGAAAATTAAAAAGGCCAAGTTAGAAAGGCAATGATACAGAAGATGAATAAAGCCCACCAGCTATCAAGTCTTAATATTAATATAAAGCTGTAGTAACTAATACTAATTAAAAAACAGTTTGGCACAAAAACAAAAAACTGGCCAATGGAACAGAATGAGAAGCTGAGTAACAGAGGAGTGCATGTCTCATCATACGATTTATAACAATGGTGGCATGCAGCTTAGTGGAGCAAGCATAATGTTTTCAGTAAATGGAGCTGAGACAATTAGTTATCCATATAGGGAAAAAGTAAATTTAAAATTCTTCCTTACAACAAATATACAAAGATAGTACATATAGATTGCTAATCTTAATGTGAATGTAAATCAATTATGTTTTAAGAAAACATAGAACACCTTCATGACTTTGTAGCAAACAATTTTTAGCAGTACTCAAAAGTGCTAACCACATACTGAGTAGTTGGAAAATAATTAATAATGTTTTTTAATAAAAATATTAGTGGGTAAAAGTACAAAGATTTAGAGAATATATTTGCAAACTCTTCTTCTGACAATAGATGATTAAATCGTGTGCAGCATATATAAAATATTAACAGCCAAATATAATAAAACGGTCCATTTAAAAAAATTTCTGAAGACTTGAACACTTTGAACACTTAAGACGAAATCTCCACATAGCCAGTAAAAGTAAGAAAATGTGTTCAATTTCATTAGCTATTGTGGAAATGCAAAATAAAACCATAGTAATGGACCACTACCTACCTGCTGGCATGACTAAAATTAAACAGTCAGAAAACACAAAGTGTTGGCAAGGATGTAGGCCATGTGAAAATTCCGATTAATCACTGGTAGAAACATATATTAGTAGAATTTGTGTAACAGTTTGACATTATCTGTTTCAGCTAGCCATATACACTGTATGAACTACTACATTAGTTGTCTTGGTCTGCCCTCACAAAATAACGTAGATTGGGTGGCCTAACAACAGAAATGTATCTCCTAACAGTTCTGAAGACTCAAAGTTCAAGATCACAGTGCCAGCAGGGTGATCTGCAATGAGGGTTCTCCCTTTGAGTTGAAGATGGGTGTCTTCTTGGCTGTGTATTCACTTGACCTTTCCTGGGTCCATGCACTTTGAGAAAGAAAGAACAACCTCTGTTATGTTTTTTTCTTACAAGGACACTAATTCCTAAGATCAAGGTCCCGCCTTTATGACCTCGTTTAACCTTAATTATGTCCTTAGAAGTCCCAACTCCAAATAGCCAAATACCCTGGAGTTTAGAGCTTTAGCATATGAACTTGGGGGTGACAACGACATTCAGTTCATAACATTCCCCTTGTGGCCTTCTAAAATATACGTCCTTCTCACGTGAAAAATACATATATTCCATTCCAACTGGCCTCAAAATTCTAATTCCAGAATAAACTCTAACTTATGAAGTTGAAAGTCTTATCTAAATATGACCTAAATCAGATATGAATGAGACTTCAGTTATGACTTATCGTGAGACAAAATTTCTCTTCAGCTATGAACCTCTAAAACCAGACAAGTTATATGTTGCAAAATACAATGGTGGAACAAGCATAGGATAGACATTCCCATTTTGTTGGGGTCCGCGTGTTTCCTAAACAAAGGAATGAACACACAAGACAACACAGGACAAGACATACATGGCGGCCACACTGAACGGCACACTCTGCTTTATTTTATACAGCCGTTTGTGGAATGTTACCAAGTCACGGGGCATGTGTTGCTTCTCTGACCTTTCCTTGACTCCAAAGTCAGTAAACATTGACCAGTTCCTAGAGCCCACTCTTTACAGCTGGCTCCTTTGCCCTTCCTGTTTGCAGAGAAGGACCGTCCTGCTTTGTCTGCAAGAGCAGGGCTTATCGGGAACGTCTCGTTTGCGAGCACGCAGTCCTCTACACCATTTCAACTGGGAGAAATAAGAAAGAAGGAAGTAACCGGTTGCAAGCAAGGGCAAAACTCAGTAAGACAAATTTCATTAGATCTTAAGGCTTGAGAATAATCTTCTATGGTTAGGTTCCCCACCTTCCAGACTCACTGGGGTGGTAGCTTGGCCTCCAGAGCCCTAAACAGGGGCCCTCTGTGGTTTTGTGACTGTGATGGGATATCACTCCTGTAATTAGATTAGATTATGTTATGTGGCAAAAGTGAGGGAACTTTTTAGACATAATTAAGATCTCCAGTTTAAGTTCATAAAACGTGAGATTATGATGTCTGGGCCTGATCTAATCAGAAGAGTCCTTTAAAATAAGGTGTAGTGGTGCTATGGTCTGACTATGCTTGCCTTAAACTCACATGTTGAAATTCTAACCCGCAAGGTGATGGCATTAGGAGGTGGGGCTTTGGGGAAGTGATTAGGTCATGAGGGTGGAGCACTTATGATTGAGATTAGTGCCCTTGTGAAATAGACTCTGGAGAGCCCACTGGCTCCTTCTGCCATATAAGGTTAAAGTGAGAAGACAGTCATCTATAGACCAAGAAGTGTGCCCTCACCAGGCACCAAATCTGCTTGGACCTTGATCTTGGATTTCCCAGCCCTCAGAACTGTGAGAAATACATTTCCATTGTTTATAAAACTCATTCATCTTAGGGTCTTTTGATAGAGCGGCCCAATTGGCCTAAGACAAATGGTCATACTCAAAAGAAGTCAGAGAGATTCCAAGCCGCAGAGATGCTCTCTTCTTGGCCTTGAAGAAGCAATAGCCACATTTCAGAGACAGTCACAAAACAGAATAGTGTGCAGCTCCTTGGAGCTGAGAGCTTCCGTCCTACAACTTTAAGCAAAGGAATCCTGGCAACAACCTTGGAAGAGATCAAATATGTTTTAAAACACATCAATATACTCTCAAATCCCAATAGTGTATATATAAAACACATGATAGAAATTCATGAAAATAGATGTGACACATATAAAACGTTTAATAAAGTATTATTTTGCTCAGTTAGCCCTAATGGGTAACTAGGTGGACTGAGATTATTGATACAGCTTTCCAGCATGCTTATAAGCTCACTTAATTTGCATATTAAAATGAATGCTCATTAAAATATCATAACTTAGAAGAAGGTCATTGCTTACTGTTGTATTTCTTTAAAGTGTCTGTGAAAATAGTGATTGTATTACACATTTAATTGACATCTTATGCCCCAAAGGATTCCCTAGAACCACTGCAGCCATGTCCGAAAAGCAAACTACTTTTTTGACATCTCTCTCTCTAATTTTTATTATGAAGTTTCTCTAGAAGTCATCAGCTGTATTATATTTTTGTGATGATTAATTCTTCCTTAATGTGATTTCTAAAAATAAGAAAGTTAGATGGATAGTGTGATTCTTTCAAAATAGATCTAGTAGCTGTCATTGATAAAATCACTTAATTCACAATTCCAACATGAAGTGTAGTAAAATATAGTCATAAAATCTTCAAGTATTTTTTAAAGGCAGGAAACAAATTATATTCTAATAGTACAAAGCATAAGGGGCGGGATATGAGGCAAGAGGTAAAATATTAGCATTTCCAATAAAATATGTACAGTTTTTAAAGAAATTATAAATTCATAATACACACTTCAGAGAATAAAGCTTGACAAAATACTGTTTGTTGAGACTATGCAGGAATGAGCAAATGGCATACTGCATGGGGATCAGAATTTTTTAAAAGAATGACAAATACTAATCTGAAGCTAGATATTACAACTTTCTCTAGGACAGAGCAGACTGATAATCTAAGAGGAAGCCATATAACTTTCCTCTTTGTTATCTTAATTCTGAAAAGTGAGCTTATCAGAATGACTTGTCTGCTTCTGATAAGGGGGTCTTTCTTCCCCTGTGTCTAAATAATTAAGGTAGAACTTTATGACCCACAATATGGTATGTGAACCTACAGTACTTGGAAGTTTGGTAGAAATAAAGAATCTTGTGCCCTGCCTTCAGCCTACTGAATCAAAATATAATAGTTTCTGGGTATCCACGGGGCATTGTTTCCAGGACCTCTCATGGATACCAAAATCCACAGGTGTTCACCTCCCTCATATGAAATGGTATAGCAGAGTTGATTTTCGAACAAGAGGTTAGGGAAACCAGCCTCCTATATAGTCAAAAACTTACCTATAACTTTTGATTCCCTCAAAACTTAACTACTAATAGCCTACCGTTGACCAAAAGCCTTACTGATAACGCAAACAGTCCAGTCAAATATATTTTGTACGTTATATGTATTATCTACTGTATTCTTTTAATAAAGTGAGCTAGAGAAAGTAAAATGTCATTAAGAAAATCATAATAAAGAGAAAATATATTTAATATTAGTTAAGTGAAAATGGGTCATCATAAAGGTATTCATCTTTATTGTCTTCAAGTTAAGTAGGCTGAGGAGAAGAAGAAAAAGGAGGGGTTAGTCTTGCAGTCTCAATGGTGGCAGAGGCAGAAGAAAATCCACATATAAGTGGACCTGCAGAGTTCAAACCTATGTAGTTTAAGGATCACTGTATTTGCATGTAACCTACATACATGCTCCTGCATACTTTATATCATTTCCAGATTACTTATAATACCTAATACAATGTGAGTGCTATGTAAATAGTTTTTATACTGTCTTGTTTAGGAAATTACAAGAAAAAAAAAGCTGGTACATCATCAGTATAGATGCAAGTTTTTTCCAAATATTTTTGATCATTAATTGGTTGAATCCATAGATGCAGAACCCACAGATGCACAGGGGGCCAACTGTATGTATTTCCATAAAATTCCTGGGTACCCTGCAACCACTGTAGAACAGGGGCTGTAAATCCTGATTGTCCACTAGAATTACTAAAAACTTAAACCATAAAACAAACAACAAAAAACAGCAAAAATATTTATGATGTTCCAGTCCCATATAATTGGTCTGGAGGCAGCTACTGACATCTAGATAGTCTTAAGTCCTGCCAGGTGATTCTAATGGGCAGCAATATTAAGAATAATTGTTCATGACCTGCTAGGTACATACCTCAGTTATTTCCATGTATGTTTCCCTTTTAGAGACTGACTTTCTGCACTTGAATCATAATGCTAAATTAGAGCCTCATTACTTTGCACAGAGCCCAGAATACAAATAAACATGAACTTCAAGTACTACCTTTCTTAGGATTTCCCTTTGCCTTACTTTTCTTGTCTATCAGGAACTAAAGTTATCAGTAATCCTGAAATTAACAGCAATCCTAGAATATAGTCATATATTTCCAAACACTGCTTACACCATAGACTTTCTCTCACTATCTGTATATAAAATCTGGATAAGAAGAACTCTAGGCTCTGGCCCTATGTATGAGGTCCTTCTCATGCCCATTCTTCTGTAACTAGCTTAGACATCTATTCCATGGCTGGCAATGATAATCTACTTTGTACCTCTCTTCTGTGTTTTTGTGTTTTTTAATTCTATTTTCTTAAATTTTGGAGAATTGGTTGTAAATCACATCATTGCTAATTATTTTACATGCATTAATCACTTTATTAATCACTGCAACAAAAGTCCATTTATTGTTGGCACTGGTTTGGAATTCAAGAACTTACATGAAAATTGATACTTCTTTGATCATTGTGATGGGTACTATTGAGTGTCAACTTGATTGGATTGAAAGATACAAAGCACTGTTCCTAGGTGTGTCTGTAAGGGTGTTGCCAAAGGAGATTAACATTTGAGTCAGTGGACTGGGAGAGGTAGACCCACCCACAATCTGGGTGGGTACAATCTAATCAGCTGCCAATGTGGCCAGAATAAAAGCAGGCAGAACATAATAGTACTAGACTGCCTAAGGCTTCTGGCCTCTATCATTCTCCCCTGTTGGATATTTCTTGCTCCCGAACATTGGACCCTAAGTTTTCAGCTTTTGGACTCTTGGACCCGCACTGGTGATTTGCCAGGGGCTTTCAGGTCTTCAGTCACAGACTGAAGTCTGCACTGTCAGCTTCCCTACTTTTGAGGTTTTAAGACTTGGACTGGCTTCCTTGCTCCTCTTTTTGCAGATGGCCTATTGTGGGCCATCACCTAGTGATAGTGTGAGTCAGTATTCCTCAATAAACTCCTTTTCATATATACATCTATCCTATTACTCCTTACCCTCTATAGAATCCTGACTAGTACAATCATCAATAAAATTAACTACATGATGCTGTATTTTAAAATAATTTATTTACATGAATCTCATTCTTTCAGTCTGCTGCAAGTGTTCATTTCTTGCAGGCAAAGAAAATATATACACCCTATTTTAAAATGTTTGTTTCCATTTCAAGATAATATGATCAAGTTATTTTGTAATGAAATATATTTTTATACCCATGAATATTTAAAACATATCACTTACATTTTTTAACCCATTGATAATAAAACTTTGAATATTATTATCTTGATAAACTTGCTGAACAATTTTATCTAACTCATACCATTCTACAATTAATCCTTTTTTTTTTCACTCTGTCCCCCAGGCTGGAGTGTAGTGGCACGATCTTGGCTCACTGCAACCTCCGTCTCCTGGGTTCAAGCGATTCTCATGCCTCAACCTCCCGAGTAGTTGGGATTACGGCATGCACCACTACGCTTGACTAATTTTTGTATTTTTACTAGATTCAGGGTTTCTCCATGTTGGCCAGGCTGGTCTCGAACTCCTGACCTCAGATGATCTGCCTGCCTCGGCCTCCTAAAGTGCTGGGATTACAGGCATGAGCCCCCATGCCTGGCTAATTCTACAACTAATCTAACCATACTCCTTTCAGATGAGTTTAGATAAGTGCATTTCTTCATAGGATAATCTTGGTTGGACATCTCAACTCAATTCTACAAACATGTTTTGAATACTTTTTAAGCATGCCTGCATTAATACAGGTGTACAGCATTCCATGTGTGAAGCATTCTGAGACCTCTGCAGCTTCCATCAGTACTTAGGCAAAAGAAATCTGAAATGTAGGGCAAGGGTAAGGAAGACACTGAATGGATGATAAACAAAATAGTTGCAGGGGTGATGCAGGAAAATAGAATATATAGTGCTTTGTGTTTTGCACAAGTCTCAGGAGAAGTTTTTCTCTGGAATAAAAGAGAAGAACTGGATAACTGAGACTGGGTCAGAGGAAGCAGTAATTCCTGTATATGTTTTGTTTGAGTGGTAAGACAGTTTGAATGTTTCAGAAGGGATTCCCCTGAGATACTGGATGATTGCATTGTGATTCTGTCTGATTGGCCCATTTATGGAAACACACACAGATACACACACAAAAACCCATTCCATTATGCCAGATGTTAAGGCTGACTCAGAAATTAGAGAAAAAATGAGCCTACATAAGTAATGTGTCAGTGTCTTTTACTTACAAGAGGCTGCAAAGAAGGCACTGATGATGTGGAGTCAGCAAGATAAATGAATCACCCTCCCTGCCTTTTAGAGTTTCCTCACTTAGGGAGTAAGATCCATAAAAAAAGATACCCAGTAACTTAAAATAGCTTATGATAGCAAATACAACTGTATTGTATGGAAAGTAAACATGAATTTTTGTGGATATCTCTATCAAAAGTGATAGAATTTAGATTAGATACTAAATCCAACTATCAATCTTTTCCCTGTAAAACTCTAAAGCTTTGTGGTTGCTGGTGCATTAGTAGAAGGCTGAGAATATCTGCATAGTAAGTAATCAAAATTCTAGCACTGATATTTTTGAATCTTCTATTTTAAAAGGGACATTGGATCAGATTATCTGAGTTTGACAAATGCACCACTTATTAACTGTATGTGCATGGGCAAGTTTCTTAATATATGTGGGCCTAAGTTTGCTCATTTTTAAATTAGACATGTTGATAGTATATTAATGGTAGCATCTTCTTTGGATCTTTCTAATGTTAAATGATTATCATATATAAAAAGCTTAGAATTATATCTGGCATATAGTACAGGTTACAGAAAATACTTTATATTACCACTATCAGGTCGAAATAATAAATCATGTATTAACACTGCCATGCTAATTATTACTCCTTCATACAACCCCTGCCCCCAAATTTTGGTAATATATTTTGAAAATTATTTTCTTATAAACACTAAAACTACTAACTACTGGAACTAATGCTTCTGAATAATGTTCTCATAATTTTCAGTATTTCTCTAAACAAATCTCACTGCAAAGACATAATACTCTGTATTAAAATTAAATTTCAATTAAAATATTATAAATGTACATGAGGAGTAATTAGTCAAACACAGATCTGCCATGATAACACATTGATACCTGAGATGGAAACTCAAATAAATTAAGACAAACTGAGAAACAAAAATGAAGGAAGTATAAAAGTAAAACCAATATAAATAAATCAAAGTTCTGAAAGTTTTAGGATTTCTTATTTCAAAGACTCAGGCTCAACAATACAGAATGCAGACTAGTGGTTATGCTTTGGGGCGTAACCGAAGAAAAAGAAAAAGGAAATTCTCATAATTTATCCATGCAGATCCTGCCCTTTCTGACACCTTAAAAGCCTCTGACAGTTTTTCCTAATGTACATTCTTGGATAATGTTGCAATTTTACAACTGGGATCTTTAGTTTCGAAGACCCATATTTCATCCCAGTTTTCTTTGGGTCAAGAGTAGTACGGAGGATGAACTAACCTCATGACAAACCACACTATCAAAAGGTGGAAATAGAAGGCTGTCTTACAAAATGCATGAGCTATTGAAATGCCACAGATAAACTTGGTGGACAACTCATAAAACAAGGGAATTTTAACATGAGCTAAGGGTGTTTTGAAGAAAGCAGATGAAAAGTGAAGTAATATCTCACATGATTTAGAAAAATGGTTGCAATCCAATATAATAATAGGTATTTTCATCAACGCTGATGGCAGTGAGTGATGTAGCAGTTGAAAGAATGAAACCTTCATTTTAGGGCTTCACATGCACAACCTCCCATGTATCTAACACTTGAAATTAAAAAACCATAGGCCAAATCTTTATTCTGTCTTCTTTTTTTTTCATTAGTTGGTCTGTTGCACATCTAAACTACTATAGGTAATGCCTGCTTGGCCTTACATTTCACTGGGAAATGTATTTGCTATCCTTTTATATCCTTACTAAAGAAAGGTAAAAAAGGAAAAAAGAGTTTAGATAAAATGTTCCTGTAATAGTTTTTTCCTAGATGGTCCTTTCAAAGCTCAGGGTCTTTTAGTAACCAAGGTTTACACCTTACTTCTGGTGTGTCAGGTGTAGCTCTTCTTTGCTTCTCATGTCTTCTTCATTATAGGATCCAGGCTGAAGGAGCAATTCCTTTTTATGACATATTAGATTTCATGGGTATGCCTCATAGAAATGGGCTACAAAAGTTAATGACACCCAGAGAGAATCACCTTCACTCATCCAGCAATAGGAAGATGTGATGATTAGTTTAATGTTTCAACTTGACTGGGCTCAGGGATGCCCAGATAGCTGGTAAAACATTATTTCTGGGTGTGCCTGCAAGAGCGTGTTTTAGAAGAAATTAGCCTTGGGTTGGTAGATTGAGTAGGGAAGATCACCTTCATCAAGGTGGGCAGGCATGATACAATCCACTGAGGGCTTGAATGGAACAAAAAATGAAGGAAGGGCACATTATCTATCTTCTTGAGCCGGGATACCCATCTTTTCCTGGTTTGGGACATCACAGCTCCTGGATCTGGGGACTTTGAACTCTGGGAATGCTATCAGAGGCTTTCCAGTTCTTAGGCCTTCAGACTCTGACTGAATTTCTATGGTTCTGCCTCTTCCTACACCTTAGTTACATTACAGTTGAATTATTCAGCTTTCCTCATTCTTCAATTTGCCAACAGCAGAGAGGGGAATTTCTCTGGCCTCTGTAATCATGCAAGACAATTCTCATAATAAATCTATTTGTAAATGTATATATTCTATTATATATATTCTCTATTATATATAATACAGAAGAGACATATAAATGTATATATTCTGTATTATATATAATACAGAAGATACATATAAATGTATATATTCTGTATTATATATAATACAGAAGATACATATAATTCAACTACTGAATGAAAGTGAATGACTAAAAACAATAATACAAATTTATCATAGCTTACCATCTTGGTCACTTAAGTACATTTGCTTTCTACCTGTACACATAATAAACACATCTTTCCCCAAATAAGACACCTCAAAAAGTCTCAATCAATCATGACATCAGACTCAAGTTCACAGTCTTATGCATAATTATGGTACTTATAATATCTTCCGTTTCATTGCTACTTTGTGTTAGGATATCAAAATCACAGACAAATGTGTAGTTGAGATGGTGTAACTCTCAAAACAAAGAAAACATATAGAAACATCCATAATTAGCATAAAATTAAAAACCCAAACTGTCCCGATTTGGTGACAAATTATATCTGAATCTTTTATCTGTGAGGATTTGGAAATTAATAATACATATAGTAGGCTAAGCATCGATCAGATACCTTTTTACAGATAATCTTACAAAAGTGAAACTGTTTTAGATGTTAAAAAGTGCGTGCACTGTGCCAGCTAACAGATGTTTCATAGAAATAGAAGAACATTCAGATCTGGATTAAATGAATCTTGTTTCTAGCAAAGGAGCTGCAGAATTCTCTCATTCCTCCACCAGCTGCCTGAGCCATTAACAATGTTAGCAGCTAATGGAAAAGGTGACTTAGAAGCATGATTCTGTTGGGAGCACCTGTGGGGCTTATTCTACCCTTGATAACCACTACTAAATATAGTCTTCACAGTTCTGAACATAAATTGAATGTAGAATCCAACAAAAGAGCACACCTAATTATATCAAATTAGCATCCAAGTGTATGTAATCATGGAGTTTAGACCAGAGTTATTAAGCTGTCCTTTGTAGCACAGTGGCAACAATTGAAAATGATCCCATAGTATAATGTAAGGGGTTTTATGAATGCACGATAGCATCCTTTATAATGTTTGGATGCTAGATGCTGACACTGGAGTTTTATAGAATATTTTCACATAAGCAGGGCTGAGAGGATAAATCAGGCTTCATCTTTTCCAAGTACTTTCTGATCATTTTAAACTTTGCCATCTGACAAAGTTTGTATTTTTATGGCAATTCCAGATTTAGAGGATTGGAAGCAGGAGTATCACCAATAGAGATAGTGTTCACACCATCCGGATTTTCGAAAACAAAAATCATAATAAAAATAACAGTACTCTAAAGATCCCAAAGTTAAAATGTGGCCTCAACCAATTCTCCCCACATGACAAAGGAAAAGCCTTTCTGACTAAATATTATAGAAAGAGAAGGAATAAGACCAGTAAGTCTGACTTACTGTTGCAACCAGTATCTTATTTTTTATTTTTTTAAATGCAAGCTTTATTTTAGATTCAGGGGATACATGTGCAGATTTGTTATAAGGGTATATTAGATGATACTGAGGTTTGGGGTGTGACTGAACCCATCACGCAGGTAGTGAGCACAGTACCAAATAGGTAGTTTTTCAAACCTTACCCCACACTCCCTTCCCGTTCTTATAGTTCTCAGTGTCTGTTGTTCCATCTTTATGTCCACGTGTACCTAATGTTCAGTTACCACTTGTAAGTGAGAACATGCTGTATTTGGCTTTTTGTTTCTTAATTAATTCAGTTTGGATAATGGCCTCTGGCTGCATGCATGTTGCTGCAAAGAGTATAATTTTGTTCTTTTTTTATGGCTGTGTAGCATTTCATGGCAACACACATCTTTAAATAAATACCTACAGGCCAGGCACAGTGGCTCATGCCTGTAATCCCAGCACTTTGGGAGGCCAAGGTGGGTGGATCATCTGAGGTCAGGAGTTCCAGACCAGCCTGGTCAACATGGAGAAACCCCATCACTACTAAAAATACAAAAATTAGCTAGGCGTGTTGGCGCACAACTGTTATCCCAGCTACTCGGGACGGGAGACTTAGGCAGGAGAATCGCTTGAACCCCGGAGGTGGAGGTTGCAGTGAACTGAGATCGTGCCACTGCACTCCAGCCGGCGACAGAGACTCCGTCTAAATAATAATATTAATAAATAAATAAATACATCACTTACGGTGATGTTCCTGTGACACTGTCTCATAGTTTTTACCTGTGCATAGGGCAATTCTAAACCAATTCAAAGATAAAAAGAACTAGGGTCTCCTGTTCCTGCAACTTTAGAGGAACAGAGGAAAACCAGGGCCATAGGCTGGGACACCTTCTGACATCTTGATATTGGTAACACTGTATTGCTCTTGTCTCTGTGATTTCCTTAATCAATCAATTAAACCAGAATTGAGTTATATAATGTTTCCATAAACACCATTACAGGGTATGTGCTAATGATGAATCCACAATATAGCTTTTCCTCTTAAAAATAATCACCTGTAGCTAGCCAATGAATGTACTTAACCTCAAGAGGAACACTTATGAATTCTTGGATGATCCACAAAATTCAGGTCTGATATGCTTTGGATCTGTGTCCCTACCCATCTCATGCCGAATTGTAATCCTCAGTGTTGGAGGTGGGACCTGGTGGGAGATGATGGGATTACGGGGGTGATTTTTCATGGTTTAACACCATCCCCCTTGGTGGACTTGTGGCCATGGTGTCTGGTTGAGTTTCATCTCATTCTTTTGTCACAGCTCTCTATAACCATGAGACATAAACATATATAGAAAAAAAAAAATCAACGATGTCATCACTTCTAAAGTATTTCATTGTCTCCTTTATCCTTCATTAAGTGTAAAATTTTGAATACCTTAAAAATATCTGCAAGTGAAAGTGAGATACTAAAAGCCCAAAGAGATTATAAAATAATTCCTTGAATTATTTTACAAAGAAATTTAACACTCTTAACTAATTATAAGATGGTTTGGGTCACTTTGAAAAAAATTCTGCATAAACTCTTTGGTCCAAATCTTTCATGACCACAGATGAACTGACAGAGTCATTGAGGTATTTGACTTGAGCTGAGAAAAGTGAAATTTATATGGCAGCATTGAGACCTTTTTTTTTTTTTTGAGATGGAGTGTCGCTCTGTCACCAGGCTGAAGTGCAGTGGTGCAAAGTCGGTTCGCTGCAAACTCCACCTCCCAGGTTCACGTGATTCTCCTGCCTCAGCCTCCCGAGTAGCTGGGACTACAGATGCACACAACCACGCCCAACTAATTTTTGTATTTTTAGTAGAGATGGGATTTCATCATGTTGGCCAGGATGGTCTTGATCTCTTGACTTCTCGATCCACTTGGCTCGGCCTCCCAAAGTGCTGGGATTATAGGCGTGAGCCACCGCCCCCGACTGAGACCAATATTTAACACATATATTCTGTCTTTAATTTATGTAACCCTTCAACCTCAGTATTGACATACTCCCTTTTGCCTCCAAACATGGTAGCTTGAAAACTGAAGGAAATTCTTGACAACAAAAAATGTTTAATTGTCCAAAAGCAATGCTTCCAATACCTCATTCCAGCAAAACATAGTCTTTAAAAATTCAAGATAGTACTCTAATTCATCATACGATGTAAAATGGCCATCTTTACTTACCAAAGTTTATATACAGCATGAATCAATTCTGTCCAATTATATGCCTTGGAGCTTTAACTGAATCTCTAAGGCCAAAGTATCACTGATAGATTATCTAAAATGTACCAACCAATTTTTACCAACTTTCTGGTCAACTTTCAAGACAGTCTTTACAAACAATTAAAAGTTACAATTACTCAGCAGATACTCTGCTGAGAACACTCAATTGAAGAAAAAACAGTCTCTATTTTTGGAGAGTGGTGGCCTAGCGCAGAAAAATGTATAGGTACATTTGTTCGCACACATCCTATATCATGGGACTTAGTGTTTCTTAAAAAATTCTATCGTTGCTACAAATAATTCTTAGTGTTTGGATTGTGAGAACAAAATATGCAGCATGTGGCAGAGTTCAAGAATCAATAGTTTTCAAAAAAGTGAGGTGACTTACTGGAATAAACAGTGGAAAAATCAAAGTCATAGAAGCTGAAAAATGCATAGTATTAGAGAAAAGAAGCAAGTATTTGTTCTTTATAGAGCATGTAGCAGGGAAGATGCAGGAATGTAGAACATTCGACATGGGCTTTAAAAGGGGCACTAAATAGTTTAAATCTTATTTGAGCTAGGAAAAGCATGTTTTGTAGAAAATATATCTCTGATGACTAAAAGAACATTTATTGGGAGAAGAGTGTTAGGATCAGTAAGCCTCTGTAATAATATATTACATAATAGAGTGCCTCAAACACTGTGGAATTTTCACTCCCTTTCATGTTACAGTGCAGGGCAGGTGTTCCTGAGAAAACTGGGAAGTGGGGATGGCTCTGCCACATTCAGAGACACAGGCTGACAGCAACTTTTCCATCATCAATATTTGGCTTTCAGTGGCAGAATAATCATCACTTTCTACCTTATGGGAAGGGTTTGGGGCAGGGGAGGAGCAGGAAGGAATACACACGGGAATTTTTGTGGAAATAGGAATGTGGCAATAATCACATCCACACACACTCCATTGAAGAGAGAGCTTAGTCATGTAGCCAGATTTAACTGAAGAGGAGGCTGGAAATTGAGCTGTCTGGCTGGACAGTTACATCTCAGATACAACTCAATTGCCATGGTAGAAAAAGATCACAGATTATCCTGGACAATTAGCAGGCTGCATCACAGTTCTAACGTCTCCTCTATCTCTCTTTTTTTAAACTTTTATTTCATGGGTACATGTGCAGACTTGTTGTATAGGTAAATTTGTGTCGTGGGGGTATATTGTACAGATTATTTCATCATCCAGGTACCAATAACTATTTTTTCTGCTTCTTCTCCTCATCCCACCATTCACCTTCAAGTAAGTCCCAGTGTCTGTTATTCCCCTTTTTGTGTCCCTGAGTTCTCATCATTAACTCCTACTTATAAGTGAGAACATACAGTATTTGGTTTTCTGTTCCTGCATTAGTTTGCTAAGGATAATGCCCTCCAGCTCCATCCATTTTCCTGCAAAATACATGATCTCATTATTTTTCATGGATGCATAGTATTTCGTGGTGTATATGTACCACATTTTCTTTATATCATCTGTAATATGAATAGTGCTATAATGAATATTTGTGTCTATATGTGTTTATGGTAGAATGATTTATAGTCCTCTGGGTATATACTCAGAAATGGGATTGTTGGGTTTTGTGGTAATTCTGTTATTAGCTCTTTGAGGAGTTGTCACACTACTTTTCATAATGGTTGAACTAGTTTACACTCCCACAAACAGTGTATTTAAGTGTTCCATTTTCTCTGCAACCTTGCCAGCATCTGCTATTTTCTTAACTTCTAATAGTAGCCATTGTTACTGGTGTGAGATAGTATCTCATTACAGTTTTTACTTGCATTTCTCTAATGATAAGTGATATTGAACTTTTTGCATATGCTTGTAGGACTCATATATGTCTTCTTTTGAAGTGTCTCTTCACGTCTTTGCCCATGTTTTAATGGGGTTGTTTGTTTTTTTCTTGTAAATATGTTTAAGTTCCTTATAGATGCTGAATATTAGACCTTTGTCAGATGCATAGTTTGCAAAAATTATCTCCCATTCTGTAGGTTGTCTGTTTACTCTATGATAGTTTATTTTGCTGTGCAGAAGCTCTTAAGTTTAATTAGATCCCATTTGTCAATTTTTGCTTTCATTGCAATTGCTTTTGGCATATTTGTCAAAAATCTTTGCTCATTCCTACGTCCAGAATAGTCTTTTCTGGGTTATCTTTCAGTGTTTTTATAGTTTTAGGTTTCATATAGTCTTTAATCCATCTTGAGTTGATCTTTGTATATAGTGAGAGGAAGAAGTCCAGTTTCAGTCTTCTATATATGAACTGAACTGGCTAGCCAGTTCTCTCAGCACCATTTATTGAATAGAAAGTCCTTTCCTCATTGCTTGTTTTTATCAGCTTTGTGGAAGGTCAGATGGTTGTAGATGTGAGGGCTCATTTTTGGGCTCTCTATTCTGTTCCATTAGTCTATGTGTCTGTTTTTGTACCAGTTACCATGCTGTTTAGGTTATTGTAGCCCTGTAGTGTAATTTGAAGTCAGGTAGTGTGTTGCCTCCAGCTTTGTTCTTTTTGCTTATATTTCCTTGGCTATTTGCGCTTTTCTTTGGTTCTATATGAATTTTACAATAGTATTTTCTAATTCTGTAAAGAATGTCATTTGTAGTTACGTAGGAATAGCATTTAATATGTAAATTGCTTTGAGCAGTATGGCCATTTTAATGATACTGATTCTTCCTATCCATTAGAATGGAATGTTTCTTCATTTGTTTGTGTCATTTCTGATTTATTTGAGCATTATTTTGTAATTCTCATTGTAGGATCTTTCACATTTTTGGCTAGTTCATTCCTAGGTATTTTATTCTTTTTGTGACAATTGTGAATAGAATTGTGTTCCTATTTTGGCTCTCACCTTGGCTATTGTTGGTGTTTAGGAATGCTATAATAGTAATTTTTGTTCATCAATTTTGTATCCTGAAACTTTGCTGAAATTATTTATCAGCTGAAGTAGCTTTTGGGCCGAGACTACAGGGTTTTCCAGATGTAAAATTATGTTGCCTGCAAACAGGAATAGTTTAACTTCCTCTCTTCCTATTTGCATGTCCTTTATTTTTTTCTCTTACCTTGTTGTTCTGGCCAGGACTTCCAATACTATGTTGAATAGGAGTGGTGAGAGCAGGCATCTTTTGTCTTTTGCAGGTTTTCAAAGAGAATGCTTTCAGCTTTTCCCCATTTAGTATGATGTTGGCTGTGGGTATGTCACAGGTGAGGTATATTCCTTCAGAATGTAGTTTATTGAGAGTTTTTAATATGAATGGATGTTGGATTTTATTGAAAGCCTTTTCTGCATTTATTGAGATATTCTTGTGGTTTTTGTCTTTAGTTCTGTTTATGTGAAGAATCACACTTATTGATTTGTATATATTAAACTAACCTTGCATCCCGGGAATGAAGCCTACTTGATTGTGGTGGATTAGCTTTTTGAACATCTCCTGTCTTTATGGTAAAGATTCCCATTAGAGAACAAAGAACCTGAAAAACCTCCCTCCCCTATTGGTGATGATTTTTTTATTTCTCCTTTCCAATTGTTTCGTTAATGACATTATCAACACTGTTCTGATCTCCCTGCCTCTGCTGTGTCTCCCACTCACTCCCACCTCATGATTAGACTACAACTGTTGAGAAAAATCTAATTAAAAACAAACAACAAACAAACACCCTTGCAATTAGATACTATTATTTGAAAGCTTAGCAATGTGGCAAATTCTATTACTGTATATACATGCATACAAAATTGTATTGTCATCTGCAGTTATTCCGTGTTTCCTATAAAAAAGATTATACCTTGTAACGCATTTTGCAGTGAATAGCAGAGGCTCCTTGTGGGAAGAGAGTTCTTTTTTGTCACAAGGAGATCAAACTTTCCATAAGACTTTCTCTGGCTAATGAAAGTGAGAATATTTGACAGAATGGTTTAAGAGCCACGATGTTGTTTCTTTGCGATTTTTCAGCCCCCAACCAAGGTGAATTTAAGCTAGAGCCACAGAAAATGCACAACTGCAGACATGTAATCTGGTGAGAAATAAATGTTTAAATTTGATGATTATTTGTTACTGCAGCATAATCTAGCAAAAGCTGACTAACACATTAGAACAGGTCTCATTCTAAAGGGGGGCTTTCTGCATATTAAATTCTGCAGTGTGAATTTCTCCATGGACACAAAAAAGTAAGTCTTAAGATATCATTCTTTGTTAAACAGAATGAGCATTTCATTTAAACAGCTTGATTATAATATGCATCAAATAGAAAAGCTATAGCCAATGAAAGAACAATAAAACGAAAGATTTTTTTCAACACAGAGCAATTCTTTACACTCTTTGTTGAAGCATAGAATGCATTTTCAATTATTTATGTTTATTTTCCAGTTCTATGTGCCTTAAAGATAGGGAAAAGTCTAAACTTACTCTACCCTTGCTATTTACAGCCTCTCAGTGTTCTTTATATATGAAGATTTAATTATGATTTATTTTTCCAATGACTTGGCATTGAAGCATTATAGTTGTATCAATTCAGTGACTTTCTCAGTCCCTCATGATTCTTTCTCATTCTGTGTACGTATAATACAGACTTCACTAAGACCTTTTCTTCTGCCAACACTTAACACCTTTGTCTCACTTTGTTTCTTTTCCCTATAATTTAGTCTCTATGTCTATATTATTTCTAGTTAAAAAGGATTTGAGCACACTAAGAATGCTTCTTTTCTCAGTCTTCCTAGTTTCTCCATTTTGTCTCTTATGAATTTCCTATCGCTGGGTCTTTTTGTTTTCCTTGCAGCAAATTAACAAATGCAATGAAAGCTATTTATTTCATAATTCCACAATGGAACATGACTGTCAATAAACTTACTGCTATGGATGACTATTGCTTTTTTAAAGAGAATAAACATCACCTTAGTCTATGCGAAAGGATTTGAGTATATCATAAAATGTTTAAAAAATTACTCAGAACAATATAAGCAATATCTATGAATGAGAGTTATTACATAAATCAGTAGCAAACATTATTAAGATGAGGTCTATTACACAAGCTTAATATCTTATTGGAAGTCCTTTGCATTTAATTAATCTAATTTTAAATGATCCTGAATTTTCATTCTATCAGACTCTATATGTTTTCTACTTGGCCACGCTTTGGTGATCTACAGTTCATTGGTTGTATGTGCCACAACATAATAATATTGCCATACATTTTTTGAAAGTATATTTCTATATGAATAGAATACAAATTATAAGATGCTTTTTGTATGTATAGATATACATGTATTCCTGGGAAGAATAATGAATATAACAATATTAAAAATGGCTATGTTGCTGTTACAGAAACTAAAGTTATTTTTATGTTTATTTATATATCCTTACATTGTTCTATGACAAACAGCTTTTACTTACATCTTACATACAAAATGTATATCTCTGAACTAATACAAATTTGCATTGTCTCAGTTTATAATGTATTTGTGGAGTGTTTGCTCTCATAAAACTATTTTTTATAATTTTTTATACCAGTCATTCCATTCTTAAATGTTAAAATAAATTATTAGAATAAAATTGAGCCACTACTCTAGAAACAAAGATTTTCCTACCTAAACTTGCTAAGATTGAGTTTTACCTAAATAATTATGCAACAATATAGGATGATTTCATAAATTCTAAAGCCAGACTTTTGAGAGAATTATTAATTGATAAAAATAATATTTCTCCTATAAACTCGATGTTCAACTTCCAGCCAATGTATTTACCACCGAAAAGATTACCTTCTTTATGTAAATTATTCTTTATCATTAATGCTCACTGATAATTACTGGCTCTTGCCTTTCTCTAAGCTATAATTTTTCACTGATTTTGCTACAGAGCTACTAATATTACTAATAAAACCTTGTATTTTAATTACATATCTTGAAATAGTCCAAGAAGCCCCAAACCTGTTACTAATTTAATGGTATTTTTAGCCACACTGGTTTGCAATGACTGTCATCTGAGCAATATTCTGTAACAAAGCTGAACTTTAGTTTCTACCTGCTATTCTATTTGGAACAAATATACTATTCAAGATATATGGGTCAGCCCCTTTTCTCTGTGTACCACATTCTGTCTTCAAATTGCTAATTTAAAAGAATAAGAAGTATCTGCGGGCACTATTTATACCCAGTGTCTAATAGTGAGCAAAGTTTTATTTACCCTTTGAAATGATAGACTCCCTTAGGAACACACACACACACACCCATACTCATACCCATACACACATATCTGTGCAATCAAAATAATGTGTCTCTCCCTGAAAATCTTATCTGATAATAAACTTTCCTAATATTTTCCTGCTAAAGATTAATAAACTTCTTTTGAAACTTATATCTAATTTATGTGACTTTAAGGGTCATGCTTTAATAACAATGATGAAACACGATTATTACTTCCTAATGCTGAAATTACAGTTTTTACATTGTAAATTTTTCCTGCTATGCGCCCCGTGGCACTAACATCTTTATCACTCCATGTGTTTCTAGTTTTAAAACCTTTACCCCTGCTGTTTGAAAAATATTTCTCATTTTCGTCCCCTATGGAGTACAGAAATCCCTAAAGGCAAAGCCATTAGTGATCTCTCTGCCTTTCCCCAAACATGTATTATGATCACCAGTGCTGTTCCCACTGCCTCATTGGCTTTTGGTAAAGTATGCAAATGAGATGTTCAAAATACACACTTTTTGCAACTGTGCAAGTTCATACTGATTTATAAAATGGGCAGGCTATTAAAGTGACTGAAAATGTCAGCAAGATTTATGCATGGGTGACAAATTGTATTGGAAATGTTCATTTTTAACATGCTGCCCTAGGTTTTTTTCTTAACAACCTAGATAGTCTCTGTGATACATTTGTTTTAAGGCTATTTTTCCCTCCCCAAACATACTTTTGACAGTGACTTTTTGACTGGAAAAATAAACAATGCTACTTCACAATCATACAAATTGTATTTTATCACAGAAAGCAGTACTTGGAAGATATAATAAATTTCATTTTGACACCCATTTTTCCTATGTACCATTAGTCCACTAGAGTTAAATAGTTTCCCTTTATAACAGATAACTTGAATTGCATGCATAAATATTTCATCACTAGGATATAAAATTATGTAACTATCAAAACAATTACCCAGTCACCGCTGAGGAAAATATTTCATTCATATTAAAAATGCACAACTTAGGGAACAAAAGATAGGAGTGACAACTGACATATATCTTCTGGAGTTTATGATTCCATGTTTGGAGAATTCCACATTAAAAATGGTCTAAGCGATACTCAGATATCTTTTCTCTATTATTTGTGAATTAGTTCTGGTATATCCCAGCTCTGTCTGTGACTCAACCAGGCAGTTGGAGTACTCTTGCCAGCCCAAGTGTGGTCTTCGAGCAGAGGTCTTCATATTTTGTATCTCTGGATGACAGACATTCATTCATTGAACAAAGCAAAAGAATAGGAAAAAATGATGCTAGAGCCAGTTCATGCAATACTATTTGAGAAATTAGCTCATCCTGGAAGACCTCAAAACGTATATGCACACAACAGAAATATCACAAGTAAAACAGTGTGGTGTAGCACAATTACAAAAGAACGGATTATAGAAATCAAATGCAGTAATGAAGAACAACCTATGATTAATTTCTACAAAGCACAGATCTTGTAATAGCATTATTATGCAGTCTTTCTAGTTGGAAAAGTTTAGTATTAGAATTCTAATTCTACTTTTTATATTCAGATCAGTTTGTACCAATACTATTATTGCAACTGATTTTCCTAATTAGTTCATTAAGTTGCATAACAATTGGTTTACAACTAACAACTCTTCTTGATGTTAAAACGGTGAAGATAAAATTGATTTAAAGCCCACATCTGATCATTCATTCTTACACATTCGTATGTCCTGGTGTTTGATGAACCTCTCCTTGTATGACTGTGCCAGCCTCTCTGCCCTGTTTTCACTTAAGTGCCATGGCTATGTTCTTGCTTATTAACGAGAGTTAACAATGTGCATTATACTTTAAAAATCCAAACAGGGTTAAAAGGAAAAAGAAACAACAAAAACATCTGCTTTTCATCAAGGGGCGCCATCTTATAGCTTCTACTAGAATGAAGGTTTTGAGAGAAAGCAATAGAAGTTTACGAATAGGCACAGACTTGCATAGGTGAAGATGCAGCTAGCAGAGACTGTGAGAAATAGTTTTATCTTTTTTGTTGTTGTTTCTACCTAAAACTATTGTACTTTAAAAGAACAAATGCTGCTTGTAAGATACCGTTTGTTCAAATATTTTCTGGTGAAGAGAAATGCTACTTAGTTTTAATGCTGAAATAACCTCATAATCATGTGTTCCTCTAGATTTTTAACTTTGCTTCTACGATTATTAAATGCACCCATCACTCCATTCACAACAGCAAGTTTGCCTTTAAGTTATCAAAAATACACTTTGCTGACTATCATTCCCATAGAAACATTTTTACCCCAGAGGATACAAGTGGAAATATTAAAAGAGAGAGGGAGAGAGGGAGGAACTAAGAATACATTCAAGAACATCTGGTATAGCGTCGAGAAAATCTGTCTATGATGTAAGGAAAGTCCATCTCCTTTTCTCGTCCCTGCACTGAGATACATTCAAGGAATAATTTACTATTAGGCCAGTGTAAAAGTTATTGCACTTTTGGGCATTACTTTCAATAGAAGTGGTTCAGTCAGAAATCTAACCCATAAAGCTTAAGATAACGTAAACAGATGAAAAAATAAAGCATGCATAATTACACCTATGGGTATATGTATGTGTGTACGTAAATATAATTACATAAATATAATGTTTAGCAACAGAGCATTTTTCAATCTTAATTTTGTTGTTATCCTTAAAAATTAAATATAATAAAACAAAAAACTCCACCATACATGTTAAGACATTGCATTTCAAACTACTAATTGCTCCTCTCATGCAAATGGAAAGGTCACCATTTTCTTCACTGTGTTGTCTCTTCCTCCAAAAATTGTATGTTAATGTATTTCCCTAGTAATAACTCCTTATTTGCAGAGTTAGCTTTACCAGGTCAAGAATGGTTTGGTTTGGTTTAAGAAACATTAACTGAGCATCTAATAAATGTTAAATACTGACTTAGGCTATGAAAATACAAAGATTAAAAAGGCATGCTTCCCACCTGTAAGGGAATGAAGAATAATGGCCATGAGTAGAGTGCCTAGGCTATCCCTTGAGGAAAAAATTCCTTTGTCAATGCAGTCATTGTTTATTGAAGGTGGAAAAAGTGATGATGCTCATCAAGAGTTAGAATTTTGGTGTTATCCTTTTTACCATGAAGAGTAGTAGTCTTTTGCATAAATTGGTGAATCTCTAATGAGATCATCTATTTTACTTAAACTATTTCCATGTTTTAAAATACACGTCTTCTGCAACCCATTCCCCAACAATACAGACTCATTTCTAATTTTTTCAAAAAACGTTCATACAAAAATAGGCCTTTTAACTAAGTCTCACCCTATACATACCATTCTCATTTATCTTGTGAAATCTCAGCCTTGATGTTATTGGACAGTAAAAAGGCTACAATGGGACCCCTGTCAAAGGACAATTTTCTTCCTTGAATGATAAGCAATGGAACATGTAAGAACAAAAAGCCAACTGATTAATGGCATGCAGTTTCTCTACAGTTATCTTGCCCACGTTACACAGTCATTGTATAGATTGGACTAGATCATTAAATTATGCGATGGCAATCAGCCATCTAACTTTAAAAGAGGTGGGAAAAGCCAATTTAAAAACTTAATATCTCAGGGTGATACAGTAGCCTTAGAAAACCAGCCAATTTAGAGAAAATTACCATATGTACCAACGAGAATGATGTATGTGAGCCTTAGCTAAGCATTTGTCCTTGTGCTGATGATGTTTTGAAATCCGTAAAGAACTCTGTGCTTCTTTAATATTTGAGAACAATGGTAGACCAGGGCATTAAACACTTGGAAAAGGAAAACACAGACTCTGGGAGGAAATATGTTCTTGTGGTGACTTTCCACTCTCTGCAACTCTACTGGGAGCACTGGAATTATATTCTGAGATGTGAAGATCAATGTTTTAATGTTCTCTTCTATGTTTGCTTCTTAGTTGTGTCTCGTATGTCTTGTGGCTTTTATTTAATGTACTTATGTATTAGATATGCATTCTACAAAACCCATAGCATGGGGTTATCATTCAAAATGGGACCGAAGGTTTTATAATACAATGGAAGAGTCCAATGTAATTATTCCTGTAATTATTATATAACTATTATTAGTAGTCAGTAGCTATGCAAGAGTCTTATTGACATTTTCAAAAAGTACAACATATGTATCCCCTTTTCATTCTTTCCTTTAAACAACATTATTTAAAGGGTGACTTTGTGTAAGATATGGTAGCAGGAAGTAGAGGTTCAGAGAAAGGGAGATGTAAAAGAGCTTAGAACCCAGTGGGAAACAGAATCCATAATTACAGGTGACTTTTATAAATGCTATTCTATGGAAAATAGCACATTGGAAGAAACATGATAGGAGTGAGCACATTGAAGGGAAACCAACATAGGTCACAATCACAAAGAATGACATTATTTCATGTTAAATAGCATAATGGAGCCAACTATAAGTTCTCCTAAAGTAATTGAAGGATAAATTCCAATGCATACTGTCTTAGTTAGCTTGGCTGACACAACAAAATACAGTAGTCCGGGTGACTTAAACAACAGACATGTATTTATCATAGTTCTGAGGGTTGGAAAGACCAAGATCAAGATTCTGACCAATTAGTTTCCCATTGAAGGCCTGCCTCGTGGCGTACAGATGGTGCCCTCTCACCGTGTTCTTACATGGTTGAGACAGCTTGAACTTTGGTCTCTCCTCCTGTTTTTGTAAGGACACTAATCTCATCACAGGGACCTCGCTCTCATAACCTCATCTACACCTAATGGTCTCCCATAGGCCTTACCTCCAAATACCATCATACTGAGAGCTAGGGCTTCAACACAGCAGTTTGGGATGGACAAAAACATTCAGTCCATAACACATACTTTATCTCAAACAAACCTATCTCATTTTTTTCAATGATGATTTCATTATACACAAAATGATTACTTTTTCCACACTCTAACTATACACTGGAAACTACACTGAATGCTTATCACCATATATTTATGTTGAATTAACGGATGTCAGAGAAGTTTCCAAGCAGTTTTTAGGTTTAGTTAACATTTTATTTCCCATTGAGTCAGGCACACCGGCCCCAAGATCATCCAAACTGATAGCCATCCAAATTGTTTTCTTGTGGTCATGAGTAGCAATTTGATTCTGGCTCAACTGTAGAAGTACTGTTTAGTGGAACCTAAGCAAATGTGTCTGTAAGTGGTATGATTTTTTTGAATTGTTTTGGCATTCTAAAAGAGGGACTCATAAGCTATGATTTATTTTTCTCCTTTACACTGAAAAAAAAAATCCTTTACAGAATTTTTGTCTGCTGACCTCAAGTAGTTGGTAACAGACTCAAGATCACAGAAACTCTTTTTTCTAAAATTACAAAGAACCCAAGATTTGGAAGACAGACCAAATACTAGATGGTTCTAATTTGATGCTGCAGAGAAAGAGATAGGAGGTCACACATTTTTCTTTGAGCTACATTATTAAAACCTAACTGTCTTTATGTAGACACTTTCACAAAATAACTTTTAATTGATTCGTGAGATTGTGAATGTAACACACTTTCATTTATACCATTTGTTTTAATTGAATTACATTAAGTGAATTTTTGGACTAATGATAATACTGATAATAACAGTAATAACATTATTCAAAACTGGCAAAGCCTTTTCACTATGTGTCAACTATTCTGCTAAGTCTGTTACACTATTATCTCACTTAGTTCTAACAATCATCTTCTTCACTTCACTGAGGCAGCTAAGCAATTTGTCTCAGGTTATAGTGGTGAAAAGAGAATGGGGCCTGCATTGAACACAGGCAATCTGACACCATCATGCCACAGTAGTTGATAACTGACTCAAAATCACAGCTGCTTTTTTTCTTCAAACTGAAAAGAATCAAGACCCAGAACACAAACCAAACACAGTATAAACATAGACCTATAAGTCTAAGGATGGCTCTTATACCATTGCCCCACGGTTTTGCTTTTACAATTTTGACATTCCTCTTTAGAGAAAGAACATAAACTTGTGAATATGTGAATTTCTCAGCTCCATTATAATCATATGGGAGCACGATCCTATATGTGGTCCATCATTGATCATAACCTCATTGTGGGGCACTAGACTGTATCTTTTTTTTCCTTACTTTTTTTTTTGTCTCTTTACACTTTATTTGATCATAGAGTATATTTAGAGTAAAAAAGTACATCCAAACGCCATTTTCATGAAAAGCAGTTGAAGATGGTAGCCAACACAAAATCCTGAAAAATAATAGAGTTATGTGTCACTTAATGATGGGGATATATTCTGAGACATGCTTCCTTCAGTAAACTAGTCATTGTGAGACCATCTTAGAGTATACTTAGACAAACCTAGGTTGTGTAGCCTACCACACACTTAGGCTATATGGTACAACCTATTGCCCCTAGGCTACAATCCCACACAGCATGTTATAATACAGAGTACTGTAGGCAATTGTAACACAATGGCATTTGTGTCTCTAAGCTTATCTAAACATAGAAAAGGTGATGTGTTGCACTGCTACAGTACTATGGTACGATGTCACTAAGTGATAGAAATTTCTCAGCTCCATTATAATCATATGGGAGCACGATCCTATATGTGGTCCATCATTGATCATAACCTCATTGTGGGGCACTAGACTGTATCTTTTTTTTCCTTACTTTTTTTTTGTCTCTTTACACTTTCTTTGATCATCTCTCCATATAATTTTTATATAATTCTCATTTTCTATCAATGAAGAAGTAATTAGAATTTTCTCCTAGTATATTTAATTCTTTTTTTTCCCTAATAGCTACTTTAGGAAAGTTACTGTCAGGCTCACAGCTCACTGTTGGTAAGGGCATGGGAACTTTTGGAATTGTTAAATGTGAGGAAACTTCTTTCAAAGCCCTTTAAAAAAAAAATTATAGCACACACACACATATGTACACATACACACACACATATATACATGCACACACATATATACACATGCACAAACATATATACATACATACACATATATATGTTACATATATTTGTGTGTGTGCATATATATACATACACACACACATATACATATGGTGTAAGTTTGAGGAAAACTTCCTTCAGACCAGCTTTTGATTTAGAACATTCTGAACCTTGTTCCTTTTCTACTACTTACAGTCTTCCAGTGCCAGGGCATCATAGCCCATGATCATTTTGCAGGGTGATCTCTGAGAATATACCTTGGGTGAGTCTGGCTGCATGGAGAGTAGGTACAGAGCGTGGTGAAGCACACCTGACCATCCTTCATTAGGTCGACTAGCAGAAACCAAACACAGGAGTATATGGTAGTAAGATTTAGCAAATAAAAATACAGGATGCCCAGTTAAATTTGCATTTCAGATGAACAACAAACACTATTTTCTGGATACACTTACACTTAAAAATTATCCATTGTTCATCCAAAATTCAAATTGAACTGATGTCCTGAATTTTATCTGTCAACTCTGCAGAAGCATCTGTGAAACACGTAAGTATTTAATATAAGCCACTAAACTGAATTTCATGTGTCACCAACTAAACCTCCTCAGAATAAAATTCCCAAATGGGATCTGGATACTCTAACACTGCTGGACCAGATAAGGGCCATGCAGAGTAAATCAAAGAGGAAATAGGCAAGAGTTTCAGTCAATTACAGTTAAAATATTTCACTTTTGCAACTTTATGACCATGTATGCAAAAATAGGGACGACACAAACACATTGCCAGTGCCACTACCAGTACCCGGGATCCATGCAAGTGAAGAACCCTAGAGCTTCGCCTGATCAGCCTTGAAGTTAGTCTGCCTACTTCACTGGATCTATAAAAGACCACAGCATATGGGCCTATGTCAAAGTACTGACCATGCACCAAAACTTCCCCAAAAGTTCTATCAGTACAACTTCTGAATTCTAAATTATTTCCTCTCTGATCATTCGTGTAATAAGACTGTACTATGCTAGCTCATGCTTATTTGATTGTAATTAAAGACTTGGTGATTTTTTGATTCCCAACTAGGTATCCACATGTATATCTATGTATATACTGTATTTTTTTCACAACTAGATTTTAAATTCCTCCAGTGCATTGTGAAGGCTTTGCCCCCTCCTGATATACTTCTTGGAGTTATCCAAATAGGACCTAAGTGGCAGCAAGGGAGCAAAAAGATTTAGTACAATAATGTATTGGTATTCATTTTGAATAATTAGACAGTAGTATAATTTACAGATGTAATAGGACTTTTTGTTTAGGAAACTTCCCGAGTGTCTCTTTAGAAGTTTAAAATAAGCCCATCTCCGTATGATGTTAGGGAAGAAGGCAATAAAACAGAAGGACAAATAATTCTGTGTAATCGTAGGAAAAGAATGTTTCTACAAGCAATCCAGGACAGAGTATAAGAGGGGAGGAAGCAGAAGATGTCTCGAAGGTCTGAATGAGAAGGGAGAGCCTAAGTTTTACAGGAAGAGGCCAGAGTTCTGCAGAAAAATAAGGTCAGCTATATGTTTTCCAAGGTGTGGAATAGTAGATCTTCTTCACTGCTTAGTATGGCAGTGCCTAATATTGAATTTTAAGGATTTGTTTCACACTAGTTAAGTTCTGATAATTCTTTTCTAATTCAGCAGTCTTCAGTCAACATCTATTGCACACAACACATTTGATCTAGTAGGTATTTGAAAGAATTAGAGGATGGGCAGTCTATTATGTGGCAAGATGGAGCGGTAAAATAGCAAGATCTGGATTTAGTTGCAATGTAGCTACCTTCCCTAAAGCAGGCTCATTTTGATCAGTAATTTGGTCCAAAGGCCCATAGAAATCCATGGGAAAATCGATTGAGGCTGTATAATATATGAAATGCTGATCTGGAGCCATAGGTTTTGAATATCTTTATATATATATATATATATATATGGAACTGAAAGTGGAAAGAACATGCAGATACTATCAAAGTGGACAACAGTTACCAATCTATGCTTGCTGACTTAGCATCTGTCTGTCCTTCCTCTCACCTGCTTTACCTTCTAGCACACTGGTTTATTTTTGTATTTAATCCCTTATCCATCAATTACTTGGGCAAAGCCGGGAGAAAAAGGTCTTTCCTAGCTCATAACACTTCGAGCCATGTCTACCACACGCTGCATTTTATTCCCAACACTGTTCAGAAACTCTTGTTTCCTTGCTGCCCTTTATTTATAGACCATCTAGCTACATTCCCAACACAGGTAAAATGTCAGGCAATGTAAACCATATTTCCCTGCAGCCCTTTGGCCATAACATTATAAAGAAAGCACCTTTAATTTATCATGTCCTCCTTGAGTGCCCACAGCTGTTTCACTTAGGAGAGCCCAGCATCCTTCTGTGGCGAGCATGGAGCAATTTGACAAAACTAAACCAACGGGTTGCATGGGGTGATCTCTAAGATCCCTTCCAGCCTAGAATTCTGTGCTGCTAGGACTCCATCCTCCACAGATAAATGTTCAGCTGAGTGCAGAGAAAAGAGCCATGCTTTACTATTATCTGATATTAAGGACAAGACCACTTGTTAGTTTGCATAAATCCTGGCTAAATATTTGTCAACCTAAGCTGTAATATATGCTAGCTTATAGTTATCTAAAACTAAAATTAAATGTCTAGAAAAGTCTATTGTGGTATTTGGTCTCTATCCATATACTTTCTTGAGGAGTTTTAACTGAAGAGGTAAGGGCTAAGGTAAAGGCGATATGTGCAGGGGGTTCTTAAAAGCATTATTTGACACCTCGTGAAAAAGAACTTGAAGAAAATAAATATATTCCTAGGGATATTTTTATATTTATTGCACTTAATTTAACAAATTATTGCGGGAAACACATAGACAGCATTTTCCCAGTAAAATTATTATACTTAAATGAACTTTTGACAATGTATTAATTACAAGGACATGACCACATTTATTCTGCTGATCCAGTAATTACACACATTAAAGAAATATTTATCCACAAACCTTGCAGTGTACTTCAAAACAGCATTTATTGCCAAATTACATTTCCTGGATATCTGTGCCTGATTTCCAGTTACTAGTAATTTTTTAATTTTAAGAGAAAGGGAGAAGTCATGAGAAATTTGAAAAATCTTGTGTAAATAAATGCTTATTGATTTAAAAAATTGAAATGCAGATCTTTTTAATCATAGACCACTTCTACTTGAAAAAATAGTTCTGAGGCAACTAACATCATGTGTTTCAGATGGAAAAGGCGTAACAGTAATCACAATATTTCAAGCTCTTTCCTTCTTTCCTATCTCTAGTCATGAATAAAAACACAGCCTAAATTTTAAACTAAAATGTGACTTCATACTAGATAATGATCAGAGAAAAATTTATATAATTTGCAGTTGTCTGGAGGATTCAAATATACAGTTTATTCCAGAAAGTTTGAAAACTTTTATGAAATCTTAGCAATTGTTGACAATACAATTGGACTAGTTCTACACCTGTAGCAAACCATAGATACAAACATGCTCATCTTCACTTTGAATGTTATAAAGCACAGTGGGAGAAGGGAGAAAAAGAAGCCTTTTTAAATTAAGATTCTAAAGTTAGAGGCATAATGAATTGCGAAGAACTGGTGATTGAACTCAACCAAAGGGACTGTTTCTTTCTCCATAGCATACTTTATTAAGCTTACCAAAGAATGAAAACATTTCTATTACGATATTTGAAGATCCAATATTACATTCACTTCCTTATGTCTTTGGAAAAGTTCCTATTAACTGAACATTTCAAACATGACACTTAAGTGAAGCCCTAACCCCTTGGATAATTGGATGAAATAGCAAGATCTACGTTGATTTTAAATTTTATATGAAAGGAAAACCTCTAAGCTTTTCTTGTTCCTTCTTCAGGGGAAAAAGGAGGAAATATTATCAAATACTTAGTACCTTAGGTGAAAATAATAATTAAAAGCCTAGAAAGAACAATAAAAAACTATGTTTTATTGAATGCCTTCTTTGAGCTAGCATTTTATATGTATTAGGTCATATAGTCCTCACAACTTTCTAAAAATGGGGTTAATTGCAAAATATACATCTAGATAAGCAGGTTGAAACTAGTATAATGTAGGTCATGAGTTGATCAAGTCCAAAGGTATCCTCTAAATAGTAGAAAAGTTCCAACATACTGGTTTTTGACCACATTCAAAGTTTTCAGAAATTAAAACACATCATCAAGTTGATGCCACAATGTGGCAGTGTATCTACTCCTCCTGCATTACTGTGCCAATTCCCAAAAGCAAATGGTACATCTTAGTACTGATGAAGTAGAGGAGAGCGCTTCCTCTAGAAGAGACAGGCATGAAAATTGTTAGATGATAAAGGTCATCACCAGTGATCACACACCTTTGCATAGTGCCTCAGAAAAAATCAAATGCACTCAAGTCTATAATATCACCTTATTCATTTTCAGTGGGACTACACCAGAACTTGGCAGAACACAGATCAATGAGATGGTTACAAGGCCTAAACACAGAGCAGGAAACCTAACTTTTGACTGTGTGTCTGCTGTAGGAACACAGATAAATTTGGGCTGAATTAAATCTATAATAATTTTTAGCTCTAAATTCAACAAAGATATTTCTTAAATTATAAAACTGCTTAAATAGACATATGCATGTCTTTTGAAAACTTACTTGTAGATATAAAAGTACTACATGCTTTAAGCTGCGTAAACAATTCCTACTATAAAATTTAAAATATTACTCTTATTAAAACACAGAAGTAGGTTATTATAAAAGTATGTTTTAAACATATTTTTCGGCATAAAGTAGGGAATATTGTTCTTGCCTTGGGGAGAACAAAGTAGGATAACAAAAGAAAAAAGTAATAGGACTTTCATAACCCAAACTATATTTATTAAGATTAGAACATTCTGCTCCCCACAAATCTAATTAGAATGCCCTCATTGTAATTCTGCCTGAGTTACTACATAACCTGTTCCTATTGTTGTCAGTGATTGAGAAATAATACAAACTAAAGCGCGTTAGATCAAAAAGATAAATATAGGTATGACTAAAAAGGCAAATGAAAGATTGATATGAATTATCTTCATTTATTTTTTAAATTCTTCATTTTAATAGCCTACCTTTCTGAAAAATTACATATAGAGAAATAAAGAAAAAACAAGAGCTTAAAATGTATTTTAAACTTTTCGTGCAACTAATTATGTATTTGTTGTTTCTGAGTCACAACTACTGATATTTTTGGCTTCCAGAGCATTCTATGAAAAATGTAGTGATAAATGTTTTGCTTTGACTTCATACACCAAAGCCTTCACTATCTGGCCAAAAATCTATTTTCGTGGGTTTTGTGGTTATGGCAATTAGGCTTCCACATTTGGCTATGTCCCAAGAGTCAGAGAATCTGGCCATTAGAAAATAAGACTCCCAGCATAAAATCCTACTTCTGTGCAATTAGATTAAAAAGATATGCTTTCCTCTTAAGAAGAAAAAAAAAAAAAAAAAAAAGAGGGTTAACTCATGAAACTCTCAATCAAGGATTCCTCCTTTCTAGCGTTTATTTCTCATCCATCACAACCAAGGTGAGTGTAGACTAAGAAGAACAGGATTTCAATAAGTAATTGATCACTGATTACATGCTGCATGAACAGACACAGAAAACAAAATACATTAATATATGTTTAAAATATGATAAACTTCAACACTCATTCTTGTTAAAAAAGAAAACAACACTATGAAATACTAGGTTAATTTGTTTTTGTCTGAAATCCATAGTCAACACCGTATTTATCGGTGAAACTCCAAAAGCAAAATTAAATGGGTTTATTATATGAGCACCATTTCTAAACATTGCTTTAGGAATTCTGGTCACAGGAAAAAAATCATGCTATGTAAATAAGAAGTAAAAATGTTGGAAAGAATGATGAAAATGTGTGTTTTTTTTTCAAAAATTTTTCTCCACATCAACAATAACTATTGAAGTGGTAATGGCAGGAAAAAAAAAAATGTGACCACCATAGAAATTCTTTTCACATAAATAAAATTATTCTAAGAATAACTCCAAAATTGTTTGTAAAAGGCCAATGTATTTTTTTAAAATTTCTCTAAAATACTAGGTATATTTTAGTAGGTACCATAGAACATAGAATCCAGATTTTCCTAAATCTTAAAAAATTAAATGTGTAAAAAAAAATCACAATTCTTGAGATTTATAAGTTCAATATCAAAAAAGTAAAATCTTAATGGGCCTATTTTGTAGATATTGACAAAACAATTCTAAAATACATAAGGAAGCAAGTAAAATGTGTGTGTGCGTGTTGGGCATTTGGTCCAGTGTAAAGAGGTGTGTACCCTATACAGCTAAGGTAATTATAACAGTGAAGTAACAAATCAAAAACCAAAAGACAGATTGTTTGCCTTTAAGTCCTAAAGAATGCTAAAGAGACAAAGTTAGCTTTTCACAATTGAAATATTGGAAAATCTAATGAAAATACTGAGAATTAAGTATTAACTGATAACTAATTACTTTTACCCAATTCTTTATTAAATAAACAGAATTCTCTAACAACGGTTTCATAAAAGAACAAAATAATAATAATAATGAGACGTAATAGTTCCCTTGACCCCTTTGTGGGACTCATGAAGGGGTGGCTCGCTTATTCAGCCAGCAGCTCTCAAACCCCTTGCAGGAGGGGAAGCATGCAGGTGAGCGGGTGCAGAGGCCGCAACAAGGGCTTCTGGGCGCGGGCAGGATTAGAGCTCTGTGCGGCTCTGTGGCAGCATCTAGGAGTTGCCTGAGACCCTTGGAGCCCCAGAGGGCATGCGTTACAATCAGTGCTCTTCTCAGCATTTGCCATCTGCGGACAGTTAGGTGTTAACCAGCTCAGCGGAGGGTTAGGATGACAGCAGTGGGTGAATGTGGAGGACTTTATTGAGCAGTAGAAGTGGCTCTCAATAGGAAGCGGGGCAGGAAAGGGAGTGAAGTGGTAGGAAAATCTTCTCCTGGAGTCTGGCTGCCCGACTGAACTCTCTGACCACAGTCCCCAATGTCCAGCTGCTTCTTCTCCCTTGATGTTCAGACTCTTTTCTCTTCTATGTGTGTGTCTACTGAGTCTGGGTTTTGGGGTTCTTATGGGCACAGGATAGGGGTGGAGTGGGCCAAAAGGTAAGATTTGGGTGAGAAAACAGGGATTGAACTCACCTGGGGCCATGGGTCCAGGCTTGAGGGTGGAGCCCTCACCAGGGACCTCACCCTCTTCTACCCAGTATTTCCCTGGCTTTCTATGTCAGTAATAATGGCATAGACTAGAAGAAAAGAAATACTGGAATACTGAGAGTTGTTATGCCACTCTTAGATTACAGATAAGATTATCTTTACTTTCTTCTTTATATAACTATTGCATTTTACAAATATTTTTCAACGATAATGTGCATTATATATAGTTTTTATTTTTTAGAAAAAGCTACCTTGAAAATATCCTTTCCAAATTTACCTTACCCAACCAAGTCTGCCACACTCTGGCATTTACTATGGGTCAAATATTATTCTAAGTAATTTAACAAAATTAACTCGTTTTATATAACAATGCCAACTACAGATTAGAAAACCTAGGTAGCATTTCCTCTAAGCTAAGTGGTAAAACAAGAATATGATCCTAAGCAATTTTTCTCTAGAGGTCAAACTTGAGCAAGATCTAACCAATGACATTAGCTTGAAGGTTGCATCAGGTATTCTGACTCAGTTTATGGCATTTGCACACATAATAAAGTTAACAGAGATAATTTCATTGCTTTACTTTCAGTGCATTGCGAATACTTCTGTTCATGTACATCTAGTTAAGTAGATGTACTGAGTCTATTTTTTTAACTAAATTACCTAAATACTCAAATAATTTCCAAGTAAGATAGAATATGGAAACATTGATCTCTAAGCATATTTAAGTATATATGCTTTTTTGCTTTGTATTTTATATGCTATAAAGAGGCTACAGATTTTGGTCATGATAATATAACTGCTCATATTTGACACATTAAGAAGGTGAGAGCCAGATGTGCACAGCCACAGAAAGGCATGATATGTGTACCCATGAGTTCTGCTAGGCTGCTCACGTGCTATCGTTACTAGGCCATTCTTGAGTGTCCAAGCCCTAATTACTCTGCGAAATCAGAGTTAGTGCTGGGTGTGGTGGCTCACGCCTATAATCCCAGCAATTTGGGAGGTCGAGGCAGGCAAATCACCTGAGGTTGGGAGATCGAGGCCAGTCTGACCAACATGGAGAAACCCCATCTCTACTAAAAATACAAAATTAGCTGGGCGTGGTGGCACATGCCTGCAATCTCACCTACTCGGGAGGCTGAAGCAGGAGAATCACTTGAACCCAGGAGGCAGAGGTTGCAGTCAGCCATGATCATCCCATTGCATGCCACCCTGGGAAACAAGAGTGAAACTCCATCTCAAAAACAAAATAAAACAAGCAAAAAAAAGAAAAGCAAAGAAAAAGAAATCGAAGTTAGTTCCTTTGACTAAAAATAATTGTAAGTGGTTGAAGTATCCTAATAGCAGTAGTGACTAAGAAAAGGAAACTCGGTGTGTGCTGGGTTTTCGTTTGTTTATTTGTTTTTCCAAGTAAAAAGAGTAGCCTTGTCCTAAAGACATGGTTGTCATTTTCTTTGGTCTCTGGACCAAAATTCTTAAAACTTTTTAAGGATCCTAAAGAGTATTTACAGCTATGGCTGGTTAAATCTGGTGGTTTCCTGGGCTTCATTTCTTTGTGTTGGGAGAATAAGTTATACAAGCTTTTAAAAATCTAATCTGAGAGCCATTTTGAAAACTTCCAGAGAGAATTTATGGCTGTAGTAATTTCAGTATCTTAAGTTTATTACCTCATGGGTTAATCTTTGAGATTTTTATGATCGTGAAGGGGAAGCTGATCAGTTCAAATTGTGAAAGACTTTGAAATAGGCACAAAAGATCACTGGATGTCATGATGAATGCACCACTCTAGACCATCTGACCTTCCATTGTGTCTGAATCATTTTACAATTTAGTGAATTGTAGAAAACAAATAACAATACAAATGATTCTTGTACATGAAAATGCAAACAGATTTTGTCTAGTGGAATGCGATTGTTGCCCTGTAGATACCTGATCAATACCCTGTAGATATTGATCAGTTTCAAATCTATTTGTAAATTTATTTCAGCATTCCTCATTGGTACTTATTCTTCCTCTCTCTCTCCACATGTAATACACACATGTATATATGCATATAATGCATTCTTTGAATCCTTTGTATTGTGTTTGTATGTATACATCTTTGTATATATATAATGCCTTCTTTGAAATTTATTTTTAATCAGTTATAATATCATACTAATTATCTCATTGATTAGTTAAAATCTTGGATATGTAGTGATTAAAAAATAAACTACTTTAGAGATCATTTGCTCAGACAACAGTAGGAGGCAGGAAGGAATGAGATGCATTCCAGAAGAAGAAACAACATGTGTAAAACCCCCATAGTAGAGATAGCAAGACCTACTGAAGAAACTGAAAGAAGGGCAGGTATATGGGACAGATAGTATGAGATAAGGCTAGAGAGGGTAGACAGAATTCTAGCTTGCTGAGAATTTCAGGCCATATTGAAAAGTTTCATTTCTATTTTTATCTCAAAAGAAATGGAATTCCATGAAAATGCTTTAAGGTGGGTAAGGGGAAATGGATTTTAGACACTTAGATGTGATTTCAAAAAGACAGTCTTATGCATTATGAAGAATGAATTGGAGAAGAGACTGTAGAAGCAGACTGCTGTAGTTCAAGTGAGATATTATGGAAGCTTAAAAAAATTGTTGGCCTTGGAGTAGCAGAGAAATGGATCAATTTGAAAGATATTTTCTAAAGCAAAGACTTATCTATTCATCAATCCACTGATGAATAAGAAATATCCTATCATTTCAAATATAAAATTAACACAAAATTTTCTTTTGGATGTGCATTTGCGTCACTGTTAGTTTGCTTGATAGAGTAGTGACAAGAAGGAAAGAGAGATGGAAGCATTTGACAAATCACTAACGACAGGCAGCATTTGTGGTGGATGAGTTTTTGAACAAGGATTGAGGCAGAGTTGCAGGTTGCTGATAATTGACCAGAAAAACAAAAGTATTTACCAGAATGTAGGAAGGATGTGATTGCTTTATTATTTTCTAATAATTATGTGTGTATAAATGTGTGTGTGTGTGTGTGTGTGTGTGTGTGTGTGTGTGTGTGAGTGTCTGAGAGGATATAGTGTTGACATTAGTAAAACCTCTAGTCAGTCACAGAGATATAAAACAGGCTCCAGTTTCATGTAATTGAAGAAGGTGAAGCTGGGAAAGTTGTGTTTCTGTCATAAGCACAGCTTTACCTGTCCCAAAGGAACTTGACAAAGGACTGCAGCTGCCAGCTTCCTTCATCTCCACCACAATCACTTTGAACCATCATTGAAAATAAATATTTAAGTAGTCACAAATGTATTTTTTTAGAAAGAGAAATCTTGAAAATTTTACCCCATATGCAGAAGATACTTTCATTCTAGTTTCTAATACCTCTATGCAAGAGGCTTCCTTGGCATTTCTAGAGTGTTCCCTACACACGTCAAGAGAAACAAAACAAAATGAAACCAAAGCACACAGTTTGGGTTTAGAGGATTGAGTTTATTGCATTAGGGGAATGGCAATGAACATAAGAGATAGTATATTTAAACTGGCATGCTTCTTGTTTGGAGTATTTTAAGAACCCTATGTCTACAGAGTTAAGAAAACAAAAACGCACTTAAGATGTCTGAGATCCCAAGCCTTTAAAAATGGTCTTTTAAAGAATTCTGTGATAAACTTTTATAAAACAGCATGTTAGCACCACCATGGACTGCTTATTATTCACAAAAGGAAAAAGGTATCTCTCTAATTGTGAAATCAGGCAGATACCATCTTAATTAAATGGTCATTCAACCTCCCTAATAACGGGACCAACTGATATTGATTCCCTTCATTGATGGATTGAGAACGCATCATCTAAGTAGTAGTTCAGCCAAAAATGTTTAACTAGACTCTAAACATGAGGAAACAATCTAATGAATCCAAATTGAGAGATCTTGGAGGCTTAAAATGGCAGTTTATTAATTTTAAAATGCTGGAGAACCAATACATGCAACATGTGACCCTTGGTTGCATCCTGAAAAAAAGCAAAATGAAAACACAAAGAAACAACAAAACAAGTTACAGAGGACATTATTATAATAATGGGGGGAAACTGAGAGTGGAATGCACATGAGGTAGCAGAACTGGATCAATGCTAAATTTCCTGAATATCTTAGTGTATGTGGTTATACGGACGAATATTGTTGTTCTTAGGCAATCCATGCTCAGGTATTTTAGAATGAAACAAGAGATTGAAGGGGAGGTTGATATGGCAACATGGTAATAATTAAATAAACTCGCTGAGGAGTTTACATATGTCTGTTGTACTATTCTTTCAACTTCCCTAAGGGTATCATTTTTCTTGAATAATGACTTGAGAAAATAAAATTATTAAAAATTAAAAATCCATTATGTGTTTAGTGCATGGTTGTTTTCAAATAAAAATCAGTGTTATGTGATTTCATATAGTTTTAGGTGCCTTGTTTAGTCTCAAACAAACCTGAAAGTTACACGATCATTTCATTATAAATGAAGAAATAGAAACTCAAAGCAACAACAGCTGTAAGTCACTTCCTCATTTCCTGACTCCAATGCCATCGATGGGCATGCTTTTCAGAAGGAAGGCTACTGTTTGGCAACTACCCTCAAAAGCACTTCTTTGACCTCTCTCAAGACCCACATGAGAGAAATTATCATTCTAGAAATGGGCATCTGAAAACCAGAGAATGCCCTCAGAGAAAGAAAATTATTTATTTTCACGTCTTCATCTAATCCCTAGTCCATATTTTTTACTATTTTTAAAGCAGTATTCCTTAAAGCCCTTCTTACATAAACAATAAATATCTTTCTCTCAACATTTGCCTCAGTGCCTCCACAGAATCCTTACTAGCAATTTTCCTTGAAGTTCTCAACTTCATGTTTCCTAGTGAGTTTATCTACTAAAATATCAAACAACTCTTTTTCCAGTTTCAACTTCACTGTGGCCTATCTAATTGATTTTTCAAATGCAGCTAACAGCTACGTAACCTCTGGTGTACACCCTACAGTTATTATTGTGTTATCCATATAGGCCTTCCCCAGGGGGCTGCTCCAACCGCTGCTAACATTAGACCCCACCATTCTCTTTCCCAAGTATCTGCTACACAGAGCCACTGGCACTGCAGACATCAGCACTGTGCAGCTGCTGCCAGAAAGCCTTGTCCCTTTCTTTTTGCCATTTTGTAAATTTTGTTATAAACTTGGAGTATGTACAATTATCATTTAAAAAAAAAAAAAAAACTTCCAGCATGATACTGCTGTGTATATATGTGTTTCTTCTTTTGTTAGGACTTATTTTGAGATAAGTTTCTGAAATATAAGACAGAACACAAGTCATTTTCAAAATTTCTTTTTTTCTCCCTGTTTTTAGTGGCTGATTCAGCTGGAATGTAACATAATTTTAGAATTCAAGGATATCTACATTTATCTGAAGCCCAGGTCAAACACGCTCATTAAAAGTTAATTTGGATAAGCTGAGATGTGAATATGGAGACAGAGAACATCTTAAGGGAAAGAGAATAGGGCTGGCTCAAAAACAATGGCTCTGTCAGTGAAGAATGATTCAGAGTGGAACAATAATGTGGGTCACACATATTTCTGAAGGCCCATCTCTTGTGAATTTAAGCCTAGTTCTTGAGGGAGAGGGTACAATAAATGAATGAAACCTTTTTCTCTATAATTTTCATAGACACTGAGACACTTAATTAGTATCTTAGCACGGGCGGAAGTGACAGAGGCTAAAGCAAGCTTGGCAATGGCAAATGACTGAGAGAAGTGACGGCAATAGTATCATTGCCTGCTGCAGCCATGCTTGTGATTGCAATGATCTCTTTGGGACTTGGGCTAGAGAAAATGTGTACCATTGGCACGATTCTGGCCTTAGGTAATAGCAACTTTCACTTGGCTTCTTCAGGCCTAAGTAGAAACCATTGCAGGGTTTGGTGAAATTTCTTTAGTTATTGGCAATTAGTTGGGCAATATCACAATGAGTCAGAAGAGGAAAAAAGACAAAAATATTACATTCCACATGAGGGCAGAAAAAGCTAATTCCTAGATCATGTACATACAAGGTCCCTGTGGAAAGTCAACCAATTAATTTAGAGGCAATTAGAACTTCCAGAGTTCCTATATACTGGATGGAGGGGAGAAAGAGAGAGAAACACATAGTTGGCTCCAACTCTCACCCTATTATTATTTCAAGTTGGAATATCCATAGATACGAACGCTAAGCTTTTTTTTAAAAAATAAAAATAAAGCATATTTTTTATGACACCATGTTGTCATAGCCTTCAATTTCTCCTTGACTAATAATCAATAGAAATGGTACCCTCCTCTGAAGAAGTTATTAGAAATAGCACAAATTAGAAACCAATCATCAAACATCTGAGATCCTGGAGATTTGGGGATAAAATGTAAAAAAATATAGAACTCAATAAGATAAATTCAATTCATTGTCAACTGATAAATTTGGCTTAAGAAACACCAATTGCAGTGTCACCATGCTATTTATTAATGTAATGAATAGACAATTGAGGTAGAGACATATGAAATATCTACATCTGAGAAAAGATCAGTTGTTATTGAAATAATAATGATGGATTAGCTCTGTTCTATAAACAATAAAATCCAACTAGGCATTAACTCACACCAAGGGCCTCCTGGAGATGCAATGACTAGGTGCCTACCATCAACTCGCCAAAGATCGCCAGAAACACCTGCTAATCAAACAAAGTTTAATATCTCTAAAGCAGTAGAAAAGAATGCTACCTTGACACAGAGAAAGTGTGTTTAAACAGTTGTAGTTCCTAGTCTGGATGAATTAAAGTAAGTCTTGAAGACAGGGCCTGTGTAGAATGGACCTAAGAGCTTTGGATTGCAGGCACTAAGAGATGGGTTTTGATGAGTAAACTGTTGATCTTGAAAAGCAAGCTGTTTAGTTGGTTCATATTACTATCTCCTGGACAAGTATTACTTGAAACAAGCAGCATTTTTTTTTTCTATGATCCCAATAAGATAGAAACAAAAAAGTGACAGAAAAATACATTTGATTTTAGGATTATTTAAATTGAGGATACAGACATATTTTGGTTTTAGTTTACATTGAAAACCCATGTTTGTAGTTTAAGACTCTGGGAAGGTATATATACCTTCAATTCTTTCTTAAGGGATATACATTCATTGACTTTCAATCTTCCCAATCTGGAGATGTAGACTAATTTTTAATTTAAACAAAATATTTTGTCCATTGGAAGACATAGTATCTTTATATTTTTAAGTTTTGCTATCAAAATTTCCTTCTTTCTATCATTCCTATATTAGGTTGCTGCACAAGTAATGAATGGCAAAATCTGCAATTACTTTTGCACCAACTTTTTTTTTCTTATTATACTTTAAGTTCTAGGGTACATGTGCACAACGTGCAGGTTTGTTACATATGTATACTTGTGCCATGTTGGTGTGCTGCACCCATCAACTCGTCAGCACCCCTCAATTCATCATTTATATCAGGTATAACTCCCAATGCAATCCCTCCCCCCTCCCCCCTCCCCATGATAGGCCCCAGTGTGTGATGTTCCCCTTCCCGAGTCCAAGTGATCTCATTGTTCAGTTCCCACCTATGAGTGAGAACATGCGGTGTTTGGTTTTCTGTTCTTGTGATAGTTTGCTAAGAATGATGGTTTCCAGCTGCATCCATGTCCCTACAAAGGACACAAACTCATCTTTTTTTATGGCTGCATAGTATTCCATGGTGTATATGTGCCACATTTTCTTAATCCAGTCTGTCACTGATGGACATTTGGGTTGATTCCAAGTCCTTGCTATTGTGAATAGTGCCGCAATAAACATACGTGTGCATGTGTCTTTATAGCAGCATGATTTATGATCCTTTGGGTATATACCCAGTAATGGTATATATGGCTGGGTCATATGGTACATCTAGTTCTAGATCCTTGAGGAATCGCCATACTGTTTTCCATAATGGTTGAACTAGTTCACAATCCCACCAACAGTGTAAAAGTGTTCCTATTTCTCCACATCCTCTCCAGCACCTATTGTTTCCTGACTTTTTAATGATTGCCATTCTAACTGGTGTGAGATGGTATCTCATTGTGGTTTTGATTTGCATTTCTCTGATGGCCAGTGATGATGAGCATTTTTTCATGTGTCTGTTGGCTGTATGAATGTCTTCTTTTGAGAAATGTCTGTTCATATCCTTTGCCCACTTTTTGATGGGGTTGTTTGCTTTTTTCTTGTAAATTTGTTTGAGTTCTTTGTAGGTTCTGGATATTAGCTCTTTGTCAGATGAATAGATTGCAAAACTTTTCTCCCATTCTGTAGGTCGCCTGTTCACTCTGATGGTAGTTTCTTTTGCTGTTTTGCACCAACTTTATATAAAAAGAAGTGTGGGTCGGGAGCTCTGGCTCACACCTGTATTCCCAGCACTTTGGGAGGCTGAGGCGGGTGGGTCACCTGAGGTTGGGAGTTCGTGACCAGCCTGACCAACATGGAGAAACCTCGACTCTACTAAAAATACAAAATTAGCCAGGCATGGTGACACATGCCTGTAATCCCAGCTACTCAGGAGGCTGAGGCAGGAAAATTGCTTGAACCCAGGAGGCAGAGGTTGCGGTGAGCAGAGATCGCGCACCATTGCACTCCAGCCTGGGCAACAAGAGTGAAACTCCATCTCAAAAAAACAACAACAAAAGGTGTGTATACAGGTGTGTGTCTTCAGTGTTTATATTTGTATTACATATGTAGTGGATATACAATAATATGCATATATGTGTTTGTTAACTTGCAAATATAGCTTATGTTTTCAAATATTGGGCATATATAAATAGGGAGGCATTAATTTTAAAAAATAGATATGTTATTGGAATTTGATTGTTTTTCTTATAATATGTCATAAAGTTTTCACATATATGTGCCTCTATGTGTCTATAATGCCTAAGATAGTGGGAAATAATTCTTACTTCATAATTATGTTATTAGGATTGAAAGAGTTAGCATATATAAATTACTTGGAGTAACACCAGGCACAAAATACATATCATATATGTGTTTAGTAAACATATTTATAGTTTTGTCATTATTATCGTTTTGTATTTTCTATAGAACCTACAGTCAAAATTTTAGACTACAAAAAATTCTGTGACGATTTCAACTGGAATATTATATATATTTTTTAGATTAGTAAGATTAGTGAGAATTAACATACAAAACTACTGAATTTTCTTATTTAGGAACATAATGTATTTTCTTCATTTATTCTGGTCTTCTTTTACATTTTTAAAGATATTTTGTAGTTATTTTGATACATAACTTGCATATTTTATATATTTAGCTGTTGGGGTTTGTTATTTCTTTGTATATGGACCCAAGTTTTTCTTAAACATTTTCTGTGTGTACATTCTTGATGTGTAAGAAAGCTATCAAGTTTTATATTATCTTGTATCAGGTATCTTCTTGGACTTCCTTATTTCTTCTAGTTGTTTTTCTGTTAATTACCTCAGATTATCTAGGAAAATCATCATATCACTTAGAAATATGATGGTGCCGTTTTTCTTTGCCTTTTTCTTGTCCTAATTTTTCTTCTTAATATTGTCATAAATTGAACTTCTAATCTAGTGCTCAAGAGAAGTAACAAAGGATTGAGTAACATTTATTCACTTTCTTCTCTTCATTTTTCTTCCTCCCCAAATTTGAGAATCTCATTTGTCTTCCTCCATTTACTATCACTTATATTTAATTCAAAAGCATTTTACTTTTAAAAAAAAAAATACTTTATTATTGTACATCAAAAAAAAATAGCCATAGCTATGTATTTACTCTTTTGTGTTTTTTTCTTAATTTTTCTTTTTTTCTTTGTATCTTCTTTTCTGAATTAAAAAAAAAATTGCTGGAATATCACCTTTAGAATGTATTTCTGGTACAGCATGCATAGGGAAGTTTTCTAAACCATTGCATTTCTGGAAATGTCTCTCTCTTGCCCTATCATTTAATGCTAGTTTGACTGTTATATAAGATCCTATGTTTAAAATCTTTTTTTCCCTCTGGACTTGGAAGATATTTCCATTGAGAAGGCTGATGCCATTCTGATCTTTGCTTATTTATTCAGATTTCATCTTATGCTTATTTCCCCATATGAAATCTGGGAAATCAATAGTCATTATTTGCACCATTCTTTGAGGATATGAAAAATTATCCTTGCCCCTCCCTGCTTTACTTTTCAATAGTAGGCATAACAAGAAAACCATGTCAAAGTTCTTGTACGTGTAAGGCAACTTAGAAGTGATGCTAATGCAGAAGTTGGAGTTCTGGAAATCAGCTGTAAGCAATAAAAAGTGCTGACTTCTTTGAGTGAAACAATGGAAAGAACAGAGAGTCAAATGAGGAATCTGAAGACAGTTCCACAGCTGGGGAGACAAGGGCTATTTCTTTGTGCCTGTTTTAACAGTTGATGATATTTTTTCTCCTCCATCCTATGACTCTAGTAGCCGTGTTTGCCTGATAAGGTAAAGAATCACCTGTAATTAGCGGCACATTATGTTTGTTTCTCCAGCAGCTCATTTTCTCCAAAGTACTCATTTTTTTTTTTTTTGCATTGCTTTATCAACAGCTCTAGGAAGCAATATAGAAGCTTTCAATCTCAAACTTGATGCTTTATTTATGATACAAAGTTTATTTTACTGAGACACTCTGAAGACTTTTCTCATGTGGCTGGTATAATGATTTATGTTTTTAAATATTTCCTTGAAATATCAGAGATACCTATTGATTTGCAGAACTATGCACAGAATGCTACATTTGAATTTAAACATGATCAAATATTTTGTATTTGTCCATTTTAATTTTTATAATTTTATTGTTTTTGTTATCATATTATACACTGATTATAAAAACAATGAAAAAATAGATATAAACAAGAAGAAAATAAAAATCACATGTGTCCTATTATCTAGAAATAGGTACTACAGTATTTTGGTGTGCACATTTTCCATTCTTTCTCTAAGCCTAATTGTACTGAGACTTGAAGATGGAGACTTGTGTATCAGCAATGTTTCTCAAGACCGTGTTTGAGGGCCGGGCGCGGTGGCTCAAGCCTGTAATCCCAGCACTTTGGGAGGCCGAGACAGGCGGATCACGAGGTCAGGAGATCGAGACCATCCTGGCTAACAGGACGAAACCCCGTCTCTACTAAAAAATACAAAAAACTAGCCGGGCGAGGTGGCGGGCGCCTGTAGTCCCAGCTACTCGGGAGGCTGAGGCAGGAGAATGGCGTAAACCCGGGAGGCAGAGCTTGCAGTGAGCCGAGATCGCGCCACTGCACTCCAGCCCGGGCGACAGAGCGAGACTCCGTCTCAAAAAAAAAAAAAAAAAGACCGTGTTTGAAATGATGTTTTTCTTTATGTTCTGTTTATTTCCCTAAATATAATTTTAGTTTTGATTTAATAAGTCTTCAGATATAGTAGTATATAAAGGAAAAGGACTTTGAATCTCACCTATCCTGAATCCAATTTACAAGGAAACTATAGGGTATTTCTTTTCTAGACGCATCTCTGTTTAGATGTCCTGGACCTGGTTGTGATTGAGTTTCTTTATGACCTTTCTTCTAACAAGGTGGTCCAAAGAAAAATAGCTTTGAAATTACCTGAGGGCTTGTTAGAACGGCAGAATGTGGGTCCCACCACAAAGTAACGAAATCAGAATCTACCATTTAACAATACCCCAATGTGATTTTCATACACATGAAATTTGGAGGAACAGTTACTCAGCTACAGCTTCTGTAGGACTTTCCTGGCCGATGCTCTAGCTCTCCCCAAGCTCTTAAAACACTAGTCCCTCCTTTGCCCTTTCCAACCTAGTAATGGTAATGGTTTCCATCTTTCAGTCCTCCCTCAGTTTATGTTCCCTCTTGTGGATTCCTTCAACGGTACTCATATCTCCACAAATATCTCCTTCTGTAAAGTGTATTTAGAATCCCAGAGGTGTGTGCTTTTGGTTTCCTTCCAGAAGCACAACTGATCACCTCTTGATGTGTGTACCTGGGGATGCGCAGAGAGTTGGCAGGACACTGCCTCGATCTCATTCTTTTCTGAGGTCTTTCAATTCTGAATTCATAAAATTCCACTTCATCGATTCTGCTATACCTTACCTCTCAAATGCAATAAAATTTGTCTGAACTCTCTTATGGTTTAGTTGGTTTCTGTCCTGGTTTTTGTCAGTTTCAAGTCATCATAGATTTAACCCTTTTTCATCCAAATTCGGCTACAGTGTAAACATTTTCCTTTAGAGATAATTTTTTAGCAGATATGTCAAAATTTGTTGGGTATACTTTTTTGCTTTGATAAGATGTTTTACTTAGCCCTCATAATGAGCTCATGTTATACTTTTAGGGTGAAAAAACTGAAAAAGAAGATTACATAACTTTTCCAAGATCACACAGTTGTAGATGGCAAGCCCTTTTGGTTCTAAAAGCCTGTGTCTTAACAGCAATGGTATCAGACCCACCTGCATATACTTTTGCTCATTACTTCCAGGTAAACCTTTGCTGAGAAAGTCATCTAATTTTTTAAGCAAAACATATACTAGACTCCTAATCATTTGGATAGTTTGAGCCACAAATAGTCAGACCCTGTTCACCAACCTCATGTTCGCAGTCAGACAGTCATTCTACTAACAGTTAGCTTCTCTCTTTAATGGACATCCACTCTGCTAAGGGTGACAAAGTCAATTCTGTATAGCCATATATGTGGCTGTAGGTAAAAACTAATGTACCCTCAGAAATTGAGTTCTAGGCCTGTTAGTAGGAAATGGGGAAATTCTGGAATCTCATGATATAAATCTTAACTAGCCTTTCCAACCATCTGCCTACTGTATCCTGTTAGAGCACCACCTCCCTTCCAGTTGCTCCCAGGGTCTTCGCTTTTTCATTATCTTGAATGTCTTATGCCTTCCAAGGTAGGACTAGGTCACAGGACTCAGTCATAGTATTTACTGGGGCTAGGAGGAGTACTGTTTTCCTAGGATCAGAGAACACAGTCAGTGTCATATTTCATGAGCCTGCTGTCATGCTAAACCATCTACTCCAAATGACAGGAGTTGTAATCAAGCACCATCAATGATTTCACCTAAGAAAACATCTTGATCAATACCATTTAAAATCAGGACACTGCACTTTTCATATTTTGAGATGAAACACTTGAATTTCTACTGGGTGCTAGATAGTATGCTAAGTGCTTTCATATGGATTATCACATTTAAATCTAACCACGACTTGTGAGGTGGGTATTATTATTCTTTTCATTTTATAACTATGGGAATTGTCATTTTCTAATACATAAGTACTCAGCCCACCAGGTTGGCAAAGGATTTAAAAATCAGACAATGCAAATAATGAGGACAAATAGTAACTCTAGCGCATTTCTATCCAGTGTAAATGCATGTCATATAGAGAACGATTTGACAATATTTAGGGTAGTTGTAGATGTACCTATCTTATTATCTGACAAGTATACATCTAGTTATACATCTCAAGGCAACTCTCCCACATCAAGAATATCCACTGAAAACTCAGTTGTGACCATGGAAATAACCTAAATGTTCAACCCAAGGCAAATACAGTAAGTTATTCTTACCTGCAGAATATTAGAGAGAAGCTACAAAGTATGATTTAAAGTTATGGATATTGAAATGCATAAATATCAAACAAAGTTGAGTGAAAAGGAAAATGCAAAGTGAATATACTTTATGATACCATCTATTTAAAATTTGACACCAGTAAAATCTTAACAAATATTTCTTATTTCTAACTGTATATGTAGTAAAGTATTAAAAATGTTGAATATGAAATGCTACATACTTCTGAGGGGAAAGGAAGAAGAATGGATACCTAAGAGATACACTTAGGAATTTCACTTTGTTATTAAATCTGTGTAGTGAGTACTCATGTGTTCTGCTAAGTTAGTTTATATACTCTTCTCTAATTTTAATAAAGAAGGGAGAAAAGCAGGAAAAAATCCAAAAGCAAAAAGCAAAACAAAAACAATAGGATGCTAATAAAAAATATGATGACACACACAAAAGAATGAATACAGGTGAAACTGGGGAAATCTGAGTAAAACCAGTAGGTTATACCAACACCAATATCCTGGTTGCCATGTATTAATGTGATTTTGTAAGATATTACCACTGGAGGAAATTGGATAAAGGATATTCAGAAACTCTCTGTGTAATTTTGTAACTCTGTGAATTATCTCAATAACAGTTTTAAATTTAAAAAAAAATAATAAATAAATTTAGAAATATAATGTTCCCCCAAGTGACCTAAGATATAATTGGCTTTTATCTTTAAATAAATTCGGCCGGGCACGGTGGCTCACTCCTGTAATGCCAGCACTTTGGGAGGCCAACACGGGCGGATCACGAGGTCAGGAGATCCAGACCATCTTAGCTAACACGGTAAAAGTTCGTCTCTACTAAATATACAAAAAATTAGCCAGACGAGGTGGTGGGCGCCTGTAGTCTCAGCTACTCGGGAGGTTGAGGCAGGAGAATGGCGTGAACCGGGAGGCAGAGCTTGCAGTGAGCCGAGATCACGCCACTGCACTCCGGCCTGAGCGACAGAGCGAGACTCCGTCTCAATAAATTAATTAATTAATTCATAGGGATCAAGAAAATCTAAAACATTTGTCAGCCACAAAGCATTGCTTTTGCTTTTCAAGTTAATTCTTTTCTGAAAAGCACCTTTGTCCCATAGAGATAGTGAAACGGATAAAGTTCCCTTACTCCCCTTGCAGAGCTGCGATGGGGAAGTGGTGTGCTTCCGTGGCTCTGCTGCTCACACCTCTAGGCGGCGCAAGCGGAGGGGCAGGCTGTGGGGCTCCATCCCCACAGCAGCATCTAGGAGTGAATGTTTACAGCTGATGCCTCAGTGGGCTGTGTTACATACAGTGTGCTCTTTCAGTTTACCCATACATTGGAGGTTTGTGTTAACTAGCTCAATCAGACACTCTGACTTACTGCAAGGACAGAGGGCTTTCCTGTATCCTGCGTTCCTGCCTTACTGTACTAGAACCAGAAAAATCGGATCACACGTGGGCATGGAGAATGAGTGCAAGGTTTTGAGTGGAAGCAACGCTCCGCGAACGTATGGGCCAAGGCAGAAGAGGGATGTAGTGGGAAGGTGGTTTTCCCTGGAGTCAGGCTGCTCAGCAGCTGGGCTCTCCTTGGTCCACCCTTGGCAGAACTCCATGTTGTACCACCTGTCGATGGCCTGGTGGCATCTGCTGGTGTCTGTCCGTGTGTCCCTCTGTGGTGGGTCCTCCCACAGTGTGTCCTTCCGCACTGTGTCCTTCCGCGTAGTGTCCTTCTCAACATTCAGACGCTTGTGTGTTCTTCCACTGGTGTGTTCCTCTTGACATCTAGCTGTCTGTGTTTCTGCGTGCTAGGGTCCCTGGGTTTTTATAGGCACAGGATGGGGGCGTGGCGGGACAGGGTGTTCTTGGAAAATGCAACATTTGAGTCCTCACTTAGGTCCATAGGCACAGGCCCAGGGGTGGAGCGCTAACTAGGGACCCGCCCCTCTCCTCCCAAGCACTGCCCTTCCCCCCACCCCATATCAATAGCATGTGTGCTAGGCTTGCTTACCAGGAAAGAAAATGTTCAAATGCCTAAGAAAATCATCAAAAAGTTGTTTGCCTTCTGGAAATTACAGATATAAATGTGTGATCCTTAATGAATTAATAAATACATAAAAAATAATATTCTGGCTCCAAATCTTGTATATATAAGTAAGCAATCTTTGTTGGTAATTATTAATACAATTTACAGTGATTCTACATCAAAGAATCTGAATACAAAAGTTGACAATCAAACCAGAGTATTTCAAGGTTGATCTCCTGCTAACTCCTAATAATCTTTGGTGACTGAAAAATGCTAAATTCCAGTCAGAATTCAAAACTTTTTAATTGGAATCTCTTACGATGTGGCCCAAAGGTTTATACATTGACATAAGTTCTATTAATATGTATTATTGCTGTACAAAAAAACTTGAGAACTGTTTATTTGAATACTTGAATTATCTTTGTTGGCTATCACAGTTTTTGAAATCAACCAACTGTAACCAACATTTTCTTTATAGCTTGCACTGTAAAATTGTAAAATCCATCCCCCTTTAATCTAGCAGGTTATTTTGTGTCTAACTGGGTATGGGTAAGTGCCAGTGTGTAGCCAAGTGAGATCACTAAAGCTGCTGTGATGTTTAGACCCTAGGTGTGAGCTTAAGGGCAATTCAAGGAACAACAGGATTTGTGAACATTTGTATTAGGACAAAATAACTTATTCATGTAAAAAAAAATGTGTTTTTGCCATGTGTGAGAGCAGGAACACCCATCAGTTTCTCCCGGGCAATGTCTAGCTCATTGTAATGTTTAAAACTATATATATATTTTTTAATTAAATTAATGAGAACTTGTAAACACAATATTCCATAGACAGAGCTTGGAATATATTTTTTGAAATACCTTTTAAAAAGTCCTTGGAATAATTAGGCTTTCCTACTGGCAACCACGCTAATAATCTGAGATAGATGTTTAATTTCAGTGTCTTTCCACATCCCCCAACTATTTTAAGATCACCTGGTTTTAACCTGCATTCAGAGCCGTCTTGCTGGGCTAATGGAGAGTCATGTGGCACACGTCAGGGGGCAGTTAAATAGGACTGCTCCTGCTGCTTCCCTCATTGCCCAATTACCTGACTGACTCCTGCAAGTCATAGCTCATGGAATCCTAGAACTGGGCTCACCAGGGCACCTGATCAAACATGATTTTTTCAGGCCCACAAGTCACAGTTCAGCTCTATCTCAGACCAAAGATCTGCCAAGCTCTTAAGATGATTTAGCCTGGAGTATTTTAAATAGCTTCAGAAAATGCAAAACTTTCTGTCGATTTGAATACTTCCTGTCACTTTTTAGAACACCTGGCACTCAAATATTTAAATTACAATTCCAGCTTTAATGTGAAGGAAGTAACAATAAATCCTTTCTCTTCCCATAATACTTTGGGTCTGACTTTTCTTTAATTTTCTAAAAATGCAGATTTGGGAAACGAAATTAGCAATGCAAGGTGAACCTAATGTGAATTTTACTGAAGATTATGCAAATACAGGAAATTATAATTCTATCAGGATGTCATTACATGTGTCTACTTAGACACACATTTTCTGCTATGTTTAAGTTAAACAAAACACTAAATGACTATGTAGTATGACATCTCATTAATATGTTTCCATTCACATCTGTGCCTTTAGTATAAAAAAAAGACTGCTTCAATGGTAAGAGATTAGGTCCTTTAATTAGAAACAAATGACAAATCACCGTTAACCCCATGTGATGCTTTCTAAAACTTCCATCAAATATTCCTCTTAAAACATTATTAAACATAAGTTCCCCAGATCTACTTCCTAGAAAGTGCCATTTAACAAAACCCAGGCAGGATGTTAATACTGAGGCGGAATTACAGGTTGCCAAAGCATTTCCTGTGAGGGGATTGACAGGGGATCATTTTGTTATGGGGCCACCTCCAGTGTGTTGTGACAACCACTCATTACACCTCTAAGCAGAGCACTCAGCTGTAGGTTTCTACAAGATGCAAATAGCTCCAAATGGGTTCAATTTAGAGTGAGTGGATAATGTATCACTCATTTCTCTAAGGTAGAAGCTTTTAATTTCCCAAGAACTGGGAAGAGAGGAACATCTAAGTTTCTGGAAAAAAAAAAAAAAAAACATTTAGCTAACCAACTATGCCTGAGAAATGGAGTCACAATAGCAATATCTGTTACACTGTAAATAAAAACACTTCACCTGCCTTGTTTCCCCTTGGCCCAAAACAAAACACCAAGTGGTCAAGTGAGCATCACCTCCCAATAAATATAATTATCCACTTAAGAACTCAATGTCAAAAACTAGTAACCTCTAAGTGATGGTAGGTTTTTCTCTTACAAAAGGAACTGCTTACAAAGCTACTATAGTTAATTATAATAATACTCAAAAAGTGTTTAAAACACATTTTGATATGGAAAAAATATCGTGGAGAGCATTCACAGTTGGACTTTAATATTTTAGTGTGCTAGCTTTTATACCCCTCTGTGATTTTACTCCCACTGTTCTATTACTGATTTTAGTAAGTGTTGCTCACAATGGAATACAGCAGCCTCTACTACCAGCTATTTAGAAGAGAGGTATGCTGATGTGGATTGCAAAAAGTCAATAAGCCCTTTTAAGATTCTTATGTTTAACAAAGCCGCAGGAGAAGCCAGCGAGCTACAAAACATGCCCATGTTACAAGATGGTTGTTTTTTGCTATGAGTACATTAATGAGCACAATGTTCTTTGCTATAAAACACCAGAATCACTCTGGCCATGATTACCGAAATACTCTCTGGATGTCAATGTCCTTTTGTTTTGAGTACTTTACTAAGAAATTAATCATCCTCTAGGAATCCACTGAGATGGGTCTATAGCTGACCTGTGTAAAAATAATAATGAATCAGTCTGAAAAGATATGAACTGAAAGTACAGAAAGAGGGTTTCTTTATGTCTGCTATATGATGTAGCATACTGACTAATGATCCTGAAAGTTTGCTCTTCATTTTTATAAAATTAAGTTTTAAAGACTATTTTTCCATAAAAATCATATATGTTATATGATCTTTATAATATATATTTAATTCATATGTATCCGTTACAGAAATTATATGTATAAATATAAATATATATACCATTCTCTGTTTCTCTGAATATATTCTAAATAGCAGATGTATATGTACCTACACACAAATATACATGCATATATATACATATATACACCTATATATTTGTGTGTGTGTGTGTGCATATATATATACATGCAAAAGTGATACTGGGAAGAGAAGGCAGTCACTCAAGTCTGTGTTATCAAGAGAGTGGTTTGATTTTGCTAAGGAGCTCTGGGGCTTGGTGCATATTTCACTGGCTGCCCAGTTACCTAGACATGAAGCAAGGGAAGCTCGCATTTACAGACCTGTTTCCAGCAGTTACTGGCCTGTTGTTGTTTCTAGGGTGTAATAGTTCTCCAACATTTAGATAATTTAATTACGTAAATAATCAAGGGGCAAAAACTCTTGGCTTTCTACTATTGTCCCTTCTTTCTTTAGTAATGGAATGCATAATTTTTAGTTAAGTCCGTGGCTTTCTGTATTAAGATAATATTTCCCAGCCACCCTTAACCAAGTTTTATATATATATAAATATATATGTATATATAATAAGATATAATCAAAGTGTCTGTGCAGCTTTTGAGCAGTGATGTGAAAGAGAGGAGTTTCTCTTTCTTGAACTTGGCCTCCCTCCTACTGGCTGTGGACATATTTGTATATAGACACACACATACAATGTTGGAGGTGGGGCCTGATAGGAAGTGATTGGATCATAGGGACAGGTTCTCATGAATGGTTTAGCCCCATCCCTCTTGGTACTGCCCCTTTGAGAGTGAAGTAGCTCTCTGAGATCTGGATATCTAAAAGTGTGTAGCAGCTACCCCTTGCTCTCTTGCTCCTACTCTGTCTGTATGACATGTGTGCTTCCCTTTTGCCTTGTGCCACGATTTTAAGTTTCCTGAGGCCTCCTCTAAGTAGATGCCAGCATCATGCTTCCTATACAGCTTGCAGAACCATGAGCTAATTAAACATCCTTTTCTTTATAAATTACCTAGTCTCAGGTATGTCTTTGTAGTAATGCGAGAATGAATTAATACAATGCATATAGAAACTCTTGCTTAGAGTTCTAGGAGAAATGTTTCAGAATGTCCATAGCAGCATTTTTGAAACAGCAAAACATGGGGGTAAAATCCCACCAATAAAATGATGAATAGCTGTTGATATATTCATACAGTGGAATAGTGTCGAGTAGGGAAGTAAATGAAGAATAGTTATATACAGGAACATGTGTGAATCTCTAAATAAAATATTGAGCAAAAATAAATAACAGAACACATATGATTCTATTTACTTAAAGTTCAAAGTAAAAGACAAAATATAAATAGATTTCTACTTCTGTCCATGAATTATTATCTGCAATAGAAATTTCCACTCCATCATAAAAAAAAAAAAAACAGTAAAAACAGTATAAAATAGATGGAACTGTTTACAGATATTTGACAACATGCTGCACAGAACTGTGATTCCTGCGAGAAAGACAGCAAACAAGATGAGCCATACAGTTGCCCAGTTTACTACCAGGATTCAGTTTCCAGGCCACATCCTAGGGAGAAGAAAATAAAACAGAGCCTGGAGGTCACACTGAGGTGAGAAAACTTATAGGAGTTCAGGAAAGCTGAGACAGTTGTAGAGAAGAATATTGAAAATGATGGTACCAAAGAGAAGCGAAACTCCCAAGATCTTCAGAAGGGTCCCACTGAGGGGCTTTGCCATTTACAGATGGAGTCATGCATAGACAAACTCCACAAGAAGAGGTTAGAAATAATGATTCCTAGCATCAATGAAAAGCTAGGAGTAGTTGAAGTTATCACTACCAGAGCGATCTTATAACATAAATAAATAATCAGTCCACGCAAAGTGGCTCATGTCTCTACTTCCAGCACACTGGGAGGCCAAGGCGGGAGAATCGCTGGAAGCCAGTAGTTCAGGACCAGCCTGGGCAATGCAATGAGAACCCATCTCTACAAAAAATAAAAAATAAAAATAAAAAAATTTATCTGGGAATGGTGGCATGTGCTTGTAGTCCCAGCTACTCAAGAGGCTGAGGCAGAAGGATCACTTGAGCCCAGGATTTGGTTACTGAGGTTACGGTCAGCTATGATTGCACCACTGCACTACAGCCTGGGTGACAGAGCAAGACCTTGTCTCTGAAATAATAATAATAAAAACTTTGGTTAGCATTCTCAGAAGGGATTTTTATTAGTGGCTAAATTAGCGTCAGAAAAAATGCTGCGTTGCTCTTTCTCTAACAAAATTCTAAAAAATAAGCCTCAAAAAAATCAAGTTGGTCTACCTAGTTATTTACCTGCATGCCAGAATAGCCTAACATTCTTTAAGAGAATATTACAAAATTCAGCACTCAGCAACATAACTTTCAGAAAGACTGGCATGCAAAAAATATCCCAGACATACAAATCAGTAGGAAAAAATAATTAATAGAAATAGCTATAGAGATTAGGGAAAAGATAGAATTAGAAGACAAAAATCTTAAAACAACACTCATAAGTTTAGAATAGAATAAAAAGGACCACATGGATGTAATGAAGACAGAGAACAGATATACAAAACACTCAACTGGAACTTGTAGAGATAAAAATAAATATACAACATGGAAAATATGTTCAATAGGATTAACAGGTGATTAGATACGGCAGAAGGAAAAAAAGTAAATTTCAAATTAACATAGGAATAGAAAGTATTCAAAATGAAGCAAAGAGAAAAGTAAATACTGTAAAATAATACAGTAAGGCCGGGCACGGTGGCTCACGCCTGTAATCCCAACACTTTGGGAGGCCGAGGTGGGCAGATCACGAGGTCAGGAGATGGAGACCATCCTGGCTAACACGGTGAAAACCCGTCTCCACTAAAAATACAAAAAATTAGCCAGGCGTGGTGGCAGGTGCCTGTAGTCCCAGCTACTTGGGGGACTGAGGCAGGAGAATGGCATGAACCTGGGAGGCAGAGCTTGCAGTGAGCTGAGATCAGGCCACTGCACTCCAGGCTGGGCAACAGAGCCAGACTCCATCTCAAAAATAAATAAATAAAATAAAATAAAATAAAATAAGAGTATCAGTAATCCGTGGGACTGTATTAGTTTTCTATTGCCACTGTACAAATTACCAGAGATGTGAGTTAACCAACACAAGTTTATTATTTTACAGTTCTGTATTTAGAAGGTCTACATAGACTTCACTGGACTATGGTCAAGGTTCAGACAGGCTGCATTCCTTCTGAAGGCTCTAGGGTACAATCTCTGCCTTTTCCAGTTTCTAGAGGCTATCCCCTTTCCTTGGCACACGGCTTCTTTCTTCTATTTTTAAGCCAGAGACAGCGAGTTGATGTCACACCTTACAATTATATTTGTAGGCTGGACGCGGTGGCTCAAGCCTGTAATCCCAGCACTTTGGGAGGCCGAGACGGGTGGATCACAAGGCCAGGAGATTAAGACCATCCTGGCCAATGCGGTGAAACCCCATCTCTACTAAAAAATACAAAAATCTAGCTGGGCGAGGTGGTGGGCGCCTGTAGTCCCAGCTACTCGGGAGGCTGAGACAGGAGAATGGCAACCCGGGAGGCAGAGCTTGCAGTGAGCTGAGATCTGGCCACTGCACTCCAGCCTGGGAGACAGAGCGAGACTCCGTCTCAAAAAAAAAAAAAAAAAAAAAAAAAAAAATTTATATTTGTAAAGTCCCTTATACCATATAAGATACCATAGTGAGTCACAGGTTCTGGGCACTAAGATGTGTGCCTGGGATGGGGAGGCATTATTCTGAGCACCACAGGGACAAAACTAAAGTTGTTGTTGTGTGTGTGTCTGTGTGTGTGTGTGTGTGAATATATAACTGGAGTCCCAGGAGGAGGAATGGGAGACAGCAAAAATATTTGAAGAAATTACAACCAAAATTACTACACATTTGATAAAAATTATAAAACCACAGATCCAAGAATCTCACAAAAATTCTAGCAGAATAAGAAAAAATAAAATCATCTAAAGGCATATCAAAAACAAATTCCTAAATACCAATGATAAAGCGAAAAATCTTAAGACCATCCAAAGAAAAGAGACACATATGAAAACAAAACAAAACAATCAAACAGATAGATAAACAGAAAAGCTTGTGGCCAGAAACCATGTGTGCTTAAAGATAAGGGAGTAACATCTTTTAATATTCTAGGGAGGGTGGAAGTTGACAACTGTCAGACTAGAATTCCATCTTCCTTGGAAAGTATCTTTCAAAAGTAACACATAATGAAGTCTTTTTCAGAAAATATAAATTGAGAATTCATCACCAGATAATTGAACCACAAGAAATGTTAAAGGAAATTCTTCAGACAAAGGAAAATAATACCAGATTAAAATTTGAATCTACAGAAATAAATGAAGTGGACCACTAATGATAAATAGGTTGGAAACACACACACACACACACACACATACATGACACACAAATCTTTTATATTTAACTGTTTAAATAAAAAATGCCAATGATGTATTTTGGGTTTTATAACATGTAGAAGTAAATTATATAACAAAAAAGCACAAAGAATAGGAGAGATGCAAGTAGATTGTCAAAAGTTCTTACATTTTATGTGAAGAAGTATGAAAATGGTTAACATAAACTATAAGCAACAACTTCATCTTGTTAAACCTAAAGCAACCACTAAAATTATAAAAAGGAGTATAGTTAATAAAGGAATAATGGAGTTAAAGTGTAAGGATACAAACAGATGATCCAAAAGAAAGAAGAAAAAGAGGGAAAAGGTAGAAAGAAAAATTATACAAATAGAAAGGATATAACACAATGGTAGATTTTAAAACAACCATATCAAGAATGGTATTAAGTGCAAATGATCTAGATATTCCAAATAAAAGACAGAAAGTTTTACATTGGATGAAAAAGTAAGACTAAACTATATAAAAGTTTGTACAAAGACATGCTTTAAATATAAAGGGAATATTTATTAAAAGTAAAAGTCTGGAAAAGATACACTACAAAATAAGAAACCAAAAGAAAGCTGAAAATGCTATAATAATATCAGAGAAGTGAGATTCAAGCAAAAATAAAAATTAACAAAAGTAAAGCAGGACTTACTAAAATGAAAATGAGGTCAAATCATCAAAAAATCATAAATGTCTCACAGGTGTATGCACCTAATATCAGAATAAAAAAATGAAACAAATTGAAATAACTAATAAAAGAAATACACTAACAATTACACTCTGAGATTTCAATTCTTTTTTCCCAGTGATAGTAGAACATGTAGTCACAAATTAAGTAATGATAGAAAAAACTTGCATAAAACATTAGTCAGTTTCATCTAATTGACAGTTTAGAACACTTGACCTATCAGTGGCAGAATACACAGCAGTATATCAAGTAAACATTAAATATTCACAAAGATAAACCATATTTTGAACTAAAAAGCAAGGCATAAAATGTCTTTTTTTTTTTTTTTTTAAGACAGAATTTCACTCTGTAGCTGAGGCTGGAGAGCAGTGGCATGATCTCTGCTCACTGCAACCTCCGCCTCCCGAGTTCAAGCAATTCTCCTGTCTCAGCCTCCCAAATAGTTGGGACTACAGGCGCGGGTCACCATGCCTGCCAAACTTTTGTATTTTTAGTAGAGATGGGGTTTCACCATGTTGGACGGGTTGGTCTCGAACTCCTGACCTCAGGTGATCCGCCCACCTCAGCCTCCCAAAGTTCTGGGATTACAGGCGTGAGCCACGGTGCCCAGCCAAAATGCCTTTCTTAATCACACCAAAAGTAAACAAACAAAAAACTAAAATTAAAACAAAGCAAAAAAAAAAACCAAAAAGTTTAAATGGAAGAGATGATAATCCATAAAAATTAAGCAATTATCTAACATACTCCTAAACAATCCAAGAAACCATGTACAATATAATTAATTACAAGAGAAAAAAAAAACCTGAAATGAAAACACAACATCAAAATGTTGCAGAGAAAGCAAAAATTGACAAACGGGATCTAATTAAAATAAAGAGCTTCTGCACAGCAAAAGAAACTACCAACAGAGTAAACAGACAACCTACAGAATGGGAGAAAAAGTTTGTAATCTATGCATCTGACAAAGGTCTAATATCCAGTATCTATAAGAAACTTAAATTTACAAAAAGAAAACAACCCCATTAAAAAGTGAGTAAAGAGGCCAGGTGCGGTGGCTCAGGCCTATAATACAAGCACTTTGGGAGGCCAAGGAGGGCGGCTCACAAGGTCAGGAGTTGCAGACCAGTCTGGCCAATGTGGTGAAACCTGTCTCTACAAAAAATACAAAAATCAGCAGGGCATGGTGTTGCACGTCTCTAGTCCCAGCTACTTGGGAGGTTCAGGTGGGAGAATCGCTGGAACCCAGGAGGCAGAGGTTGCAGTGAGCTGAGATCGTGCCATTGACTCCAGCCCGGGCAACAGAGCAAGTCTCTGTCTCCAAAAAAAAAAAAAAAAAAGCCAGGCACAGTGGCTCACACCTGAAATCCCAGCACTCTGGGAGGCAGAGGCTTGTGGATCACCAGGTCAGGAGTTCAAGAGCAGCCTGGCCGAGTAGCAATGAAACCCCATCTCTATTAAAAATACAAAAATTAACTGGGTGAAGGGGTGGCCTGCCCCTCCACACCTGTGGGCGTTTCTTGTTAGGTGGAACGAGAGACTTGAGAAAAGAAATGAGACGCAGAGACAAAGTATGGAGAAAGAAAAAGTGGGTCCAGGGGACCGGCACCCAGCACCGGTCTCTGAGTTCCCTCAGTATTTATTGATCATTATCTTTACAATCTTAGAAAAAGGGAAGTGGCAGGATAATAGGATCCTCCCAGGGAGAAGGTCAGCAGTAAGACATATGAATAAAGATCTCTGTGACACCAATAAGTTTAAGGAAAATTGCTGTACCTTGATATGCATATGTAAACATCTCCATAAACCTTTTTAGTGCATAAAGAGCAGCATTGCCGCTAGCACGCCCACCTTCAGCCCTAAGGCGGTTTTCTCCTTTCTCAGTAAACAGAACAACAATCAGGTTTTCAGGTTTTATACCGAGATGTTCCATTGCCCAGGGACAGACAGGAGACAGATGCTTTTCTCTATCTCAGCTGCCAAGAGGCCTTCTTTCCCCTTATACAAGTCCTCCTCAGCACAGACCCTTCACGGGTGTCAGGCTGGGGGACGATCAGGTCTTTCCCTCACCAAGAGACCGTATTTCAGATTATCACATGGGGAGAAACCTTGGACAATACCTAGCTTTCCTAGGCAGAGGTCCCTGCGACCTTGCGACCTTCCGCAATGCATGTGTCCCTGGGTACTTGAGATTAAGAGAATGGTGATAACTTTTCACAAGCATACTGCCTTCAGGCACTTGTTTAACAAAGCACACCCTGCACAGTCCAAAATCCGTTAAAACTTGAGTCACCAGAGGACATGTCTCTTGCAAGGACAAGGTAGGGGGTAGGGTCACAGATTAACAGCATCTCAAATACAGAACAAAATGGAGTCTCTTACATCTACTTCTTTCTATATAGACACAGTAACAGTCTGATCTCTCTTTTCCCCACACTAGGCGTGGTGGCATGTGCCCGTAGTCCCAGCTGCTAGGGAGGCTGAGGCAGGATAATCGCTTGAACCTGGGATACAGAGGTTGGAGTGAGCTGAGACCATGCCACTGCACTCCAGCATGGGCAACAGAGTGAGACTCCATCAAAAAAAAAAAAAAAGAAAAAAGAAAAAAGACATGAACAGAAACTTCTCAAAAGAAAATATCATGTAACCAACAAACCTATGAAGAAAAACTCAGCCTCACTGATCATTAGAGAAATGCACATCAAAACTACAATGAGATACCATCTCACACCAGTCTGAATGGCTATTACTAAAAAGTCAAAAAATAACAGATAAAATAACAGATGCTGGAGAGGTTGTGGAGAAAAATGAATGCTTTTACATTGTTGTATTATGCCCAGACCGTTTATTCCCCGAAGAAGACCACCAGAGTCCAGAGTCAAAGCCAAGCGGCAAGGATCTTTAATGCAAGTTCGAACTTGGTCCCTCCGTTTCACAATATACAAGAGGGCCTCGAACAATGCATGCGCTCGCTTTTTATAGCCCGATGAAAATAGGACTTGTAAGGTTACAGAGGAACAGGGAAAAAGGGAATTCTTTAGGTTACAGCATTACAATTGGTTAACATATTAAGTTTATACATTTAGCAGTTATCTATTGTTCCCATGCTTTCAGTAAAACTACAAATGGCGGTGTCCTTATCGGGGATTTCCCAGGATTTCCCAAGCTGAGATATATGGAGGAATGTATTTGCACTGGGCTGTGTTTGCACTGGGCCCAGGAAATTGAGAGATATATGGTGTCAAGCTGAATGTATTTGCTGGGCCCAGGACTGAGGAATGTGCCTGATTTCTTTCAGTTGGTGGGAATATAAATCAATTCAACCATTGTAGAAGATAGTGTGGCAATTCCTCAAAGACCTGGAAACAGAAATATTATACCAGTTGACCCAGAAGTACCATTAATAGGTATAGGTCCAAAGGAATATAAATTGTTCTTTTATAAAGACACATGTGCACATATGTTCACTGCAGCCCTATTCACAATAGCAAAGCCATGGAATCAACCTAAATGCCCATCAATGATAGACTGGATAAAGAAAATGTGGTACATATACACCATGGAATACTATACAGCCATTAAAAGGAGAAGGGATCATGTCCTTTGCAGGGACATGGATGGAGCTAGAGGCCATTATCCTTAGCAAAGTAATGCAGGAACAGAAAACCAAATACCACATGTTCTCTAAGTACTTATAAGTGGGAGCTAAATGATGAGAACACATGGACACATTGCAGGAAACAACACATACTGAGGCCTGTTGGAGGGTTGTGGGTGGGGGGAGGGAGAGGATCGGGAAGAATGGCTGGTGGATACTGGGCTTAATACCTGAGTGATGGGATGATCTGTGCAGCATAACACCATGGCACACGTTTACCTATGGAACAAACCTTCATATCCTGAACATGTACCCCTGAACTTAAAAAAAACTTAAAAGTTGAAAAAAAAAAATATGGCAGAGGCAGTTAAAACAATGTGTATTAGTTTGCTAAGGCTGCCATAACAACTACAACATACTGGATGGCTTAAATCACAGATACTTTCTTACCATTCTGGAGGCTAAAAGTCTGAGATTAAGGTTTTCAGGGGAGCTGATTTGTTCTAAGGTCTCTTGCCTTTGCTTGTAGAAGGTCATCTTCATTTTCACTTGATTTTCCCTCTGTGCATGTCTATGTCCTAATTTCCTCTTCTTATTAGTACACCAGTCACACGAGATTAGGGCTCATCTGTATTACCTCATTTTCCCTTAATTTCCAATTAAAAAACTCTACCTCCAAATACAGTCACATTCTGAAGTACTGGGGGTGAGGACTTTAACCTATGAATTTTGGGAGGAGGGAGACACAATTCAGCAAAAAAATAATGCTTTTATTTAAAAAGGAGAGCTGTCTAAAAGCAATGATGGAGGCTTCCACTGTAAGAAACTAGGAAAATATCAAACTAGAGCATATTAAAACCAAAGTAAGCAGAAGAAAGGGAATAATGAAGTACAGAAACTGACACAACTGAAAAGAGAAAATGGGACAAAAAAATCAATGGAATGAAAGGCTGAATATGTTGGAGGTTCAGTGAAATTGATAAACCTCTAGCCAGACTGACAGAGGAAAACAAACTATCAGAAATGAAAGAGGAGACATCACTACAACTTCAGCAAAAATTTTAAAATTATTAAGAAATAGTATTACAAAATTGTACATTCAATTTGATAATATATGAAATCCATTAATGAGATTAATTTCTTGTTATAAACCTTTCTACAACACACACACCTACACACACACACAAACAACAACAACCAAAATCTCTCCAGGCTAAGAAGGGTACACCAGTGAATTCTAAAAAGATAAAACTAATATCTTTGAACTTTGGACTTTTTACTTTGAATAAAGCAAATATTGCTAAACTACACTAATCATAAACTATTTTAAAAGGTAATAAGACTTTCTTGAAAGTAAAAACTTCTGCTTTCGGTAAGGTGTTATTTTAAATACAAAAAGACTCGGGAAATATTTACAGAGCTGATAAAATCTTGTTTCTAGAGTATATAAAGAACTCTTAAAAATCAGTAATAAAAAAGCAAGCAACATGACTAATAATAAAATGTGCAAAAGATTTGAAATTTAAAAAAATAAATACATGAATTCTACCTAAATATTATTATTAAAAATACTCAACAGCCTTACCAGTTGGTAAAACGTAAATTAAAACCTCAGCTAGATACCACCACAAACCAACACAAGCTCACTAGAATGGTAAAAAACAAACAAACCAAACCACCTCCTCAGCGTGTACTAAACGTTGGCAAGAATTTGGAGAAACTGAAACACTTAATACACTGAGAATGCCAATGATACAGTCACTTTGGAAAACGATTAGGCCATTCTCAAGGAATTTAGTCATATATTTACCAAATTATTCAGCAAACCCATAGATATTTATCCAAGAGGGAGAAAAATATATGTCCATACACAAAAAAAGTATATAAATGTTTATAGCATCTTTATTCATGCTAGCTAAACACTTGAAACAAAGTATCCATCAGCTTATCAATGGAAAAGTGAATTGTAGTATATCCAGACAATGGAATTCTAGTGAGCAATTTAAAAAATGAGCTACTGACAAACACAAACGTGGATGAATCTCAGGAGTGTCTGATTAAGCAAAAGAAGCCAGACATGGAAGATGCTATACCGAATTAGTCCATGCGTATGGTAGTTTAGATGTGACTCCAGGGAACTGGTTAGAAATAAATTCTACATCTGCATTTTTCTGATAGTTACATAGCAATATACTTAATGTATTAATAAAAACAAAGTATAAAATTGAACTGATATCCTTTTTTTATTTGTAAATTGTACCTTAAGTTGATTAAGCATTATGTTGTTTTACGAAACCAAATGTGGTAAAATGGTAAAGGATGCAGGGCATCAATGAGCATAAATATGGAATAGTGGTAACTGGAACTGAGGCAGGAACCCATAGGGGTCTTCAAAAGTTTAGTAATTTTTATTTATGAATCTGAGTACTGAATATGTGAGAACTAATTTATTTATTTATTATTGTATATTTATCATTAATATTAAATAGTGCAGGGTAATGTTATATACAATCTTTTGTACATAGGCTATATTTAACAGTGAGAAACAAAATAATATATAGAAATAGAAAACTTTAAAAAACGATTAAATAATCTACTAGAATTGGATCACACTGCCAAAGAGCATTATTTAAAGAAGCAATGAACTGTCAGGAAAAGAGTGCAGTACTCCAGAAGGAAATGTTTTAATGGGAAACGGCATGGCAAATGCAGTGCTACTCTTAGAAAATTGGAGTCTAGAACGTTCTTCCCTGAGATTCTACTAGGAATCTGGAAGGAGGAAGAGGAAGCACAAATTTTACTATATTTGGTTGTTTAAAAAAGGAAAGTAAAGGCACTAAAGGAAAATATCTCCTCAATATTTTGGCTTATCCAGAAAATTAGTGGTCTAAGAGTGAAGTACCATAGATTTATAATTCAGTCTGATTGTGTATTTCCAAATGTGTTTCATAAGTAGATTCAGGTTACTATAATTTTTAACATTCTAAAATTAGTTTAAAATTGCCTGCATTAGTTTCCTGTCCTTCCACCCTAAAACAGAAAGTGCACATGAATAGAATAAATAAATAGCTAGGAATTTACATGTTTCTGAAACTCATGATTATTCATTCAATAAATATCTGAGGCCGGGCACAGTAGCTCACGCCTGTAATCCCAGTACTTTGGAAGGTCAAGGTGGGCAGATCACCTGAGGTCAGGAGTTTGAGACCAGCCTGGCAAACATGGTGAAACCCTGTCTCCTCTAAAAATACAAAAATTAGCCAGGCATGGTGGCATGCACCTGTAATCTCAGCTACTTGGGAGACTGAGGCAGGAGAATCGCTTGAACTCAGGAAGTGGAGGTTGCAGTAAGCCGACATCATGCCATTACACTCTAGCCTAGGCGACAGCAGTGAAACTCTGCCTCAAAAAAATAAAATAAAAATAAAAATAAAAATAAATAAATAAATGTCTGAATATACTCATTTGTACTATTATCAAAAACATTCAGATGAAAAGATCACAGATCTTCATGTCTACATTACAGTTGAGCATCATATTAAAAAAAATTTTTAAGCATAAATATGAAGTAATAACTAATAGAGCATATGTGGCAAGTAGGTGTCTCAGACTCATTAAAAGTGACTGCCTAGTGTTCTGCTTTCACATGGACTCTAGTTGAAATCTAAGTTCAATAATAAAATTGCTTATGAATAGCTTAGGAATGTTTGCCCTTGGTGTGTAAAGAGAAAAGAGGCAATCCCTTTGCCAGTATTACCATCTTTAATGTAGCCAATTACATGACTGATGTCAGAAAGTTTGAAAATAATCATTTAACAAACTGTTCCTTAGGCATCTTCTATTTCTATTGGAGTATATTCGATTAATTCTTATCCAGTAATTTGATGGCAAAGTTGATACTTATTTACTCATTCATTTGTTCAGTCCTTCATTTTAGCAATTATTTTAAATTTATTTTTTAATTGACATTGTACATATTTATTATGTATCACATGTTTTGAATGAGGTATATGTTGCAGAATGTCTAAATTGAGCTAATTAACGTATGCATTACCTCATATACTTAGCATTTCTGGAGTGAGAATACTTAAAATCTACTCTCAACAATTTTCAAGAATACAATACATTGTTATTAACTATAGTCACCATATTGTGGAGTAACATTTATTGTACTGTGCAAGATTTTGGATACAAGGATATGAACTAGCCAGGCATTGGCTTAACTTACAGGAAACTTAGAGTGGGCACGGTCACACAACGAAAAGTTAAGCAAGCAAATGCAAAAGAAAAGGAACTGAAAATGACAAGCAGCATTAAGAAGGAAAAATACCAATCACAGGATGTAGAATAATGGAGCAGGGTCCTGCAGATAAGATATGAGTGTGAAAAGGAACTTTAGAGGGAGAATTCCAGTCAGAAGAAATAAGCCTGTAAAGGTCTCATGAAGGGAATGCATTTGAAGGCTTGAAAAATGTAAAGGAAGCCAGTGGTAAAAAGCAATGTGGATGAATGGAATAAAGATGAAAGATATCAACCAATTAATAGTTGTGGACCCTACACAACTAGATAATCTCAAAGATTTCTTCAGATTGAAAAAAAACAAGCTGTCTTCTATATATACAATAGTCGGAATCTCTAGCCTGGTAGACGTATTCAGTAAAAACATCATCATAGTTGTGACCAGAATGATTCAGAAAAATAGTTGGAATTTGGTATAGGTGTTCTTTAAGTTCAATTGAAAGAAGCTCTGCACACTTTAAATAAATGCAGAATATGTAAAGAGAAAACAGTTTGTTTTTGTCTCACAATGAGACAAAGAATATAACTGAAAAGTATTCTAACTTGCTATTGAGCCAAATCAAGCTTAGAAATGTGAGAACTGGGGAATACGTTCTTTTAAACAGACCAAAAAAGCACTGTTTCATAAATATTTGGAACAGAGTATAAAAATAAAGCTTTGGAATCCTATTCAAGTGGTCTCTGCCACAGTTTACCAGTCAAGCAAATGGGCATACGCAAATGTATATTTCTTTTTCTCAAAAATCATTTTGTAACTATTTCTTTTTCATTATGATTTACAAAGAGATTGAAATCTCCACTGGAGTTCAGGATAGAAGGGGTGGGTCATTAGGTTTTTGCCTCAAGGAAATGGGTCTCAGCATGCCACCAGCAGAGCTCAAATAGTGGTAATAAGGTCATCAATTATCTTGGCCTGGATATAGTTTGAAACCCTGGGAGGTGAAACTTACACCCAGAAAAAGATAAATTACCTTTCTGTGGGATTAAGCATCATCATCATGAAGACAGGTGGCTTGAGCGTCTGTCCTACACACCCTAGAAAAATGTCTCCAAAGGATTAAAGGTGAAAATCAACATTCCATTCCCTGAGCAATGGGATTGTTTAAATGCCCTGAAATTGGAATTATTTCTTGGACACCCAAACGAGATTTATTTATGCTGATATGTAATTTTTTCCCAAAATTTCAAAAAAAATATAATGATTTGCTTATTTCGGTTGTATTTATTGCTATATAAACAGGTATATTCTTTTTGACAAATATACATGCAAACACAAATTCAAGAGAAAACAAACAGACAAACAAGCAAAACAATTTTAGGAGCTACAAAGAGCATGAAAAATTAAATTCATTAAAGCAGCAAATTAAAACACCATCTTTAAAAGCCACTACCCTGAAATGCACCCTCTTGGGGGACACAGCAATTTAAATAAATGGGCTATGTACGCTGCCCTTAACCTCTCCAGAGCAGAGTGGTCAGAATATTCCATAAGGGTCTTAGCAAGAAGGCCAGTTCTCTGGGGATGCACTCTGACCACTGGGATCTGTCCTCCACTAATTAGTTGAGAAGTAGTGATTTCCCTCAGGTCTCATCGTATTTACACACAAACTCTCACTACTTAGCACCATGCCACTTACATTTACTTGACTGTTTGCACATGTTGTTAATGACTTACTTATCCTTTGTGTCAGTGCACTCTGTCCTTAGAGGGCTGCTTGGCTTTAATTCTGTTTCACATTGCTAACTTCAAAGGACCAGGGACTTGCTGATAAATATGCAGAGGTATGAAGGAGCCTGCTGCCGCTGGCTTGCAAGAGCAGAAACTTAAATTTTTAGAAATTTGGTAAGCCAGTTTTTAAACACCATCATTATTAACAATTAAATTATATAAATATTCAGTTAAATAAGTTATATTAAAAATGAGCATATTAAATACAACTCACCACTTCCTAATCATTTTAGTACACTTCACTATTATCTGTGCCCTTGAAGTTATTTGCATATTTTTATCTGTATACTGGAAATACTGTATCATGATGCATTTCTTACCAGCTGGACCTTCAGTGTTGTCACATTAATAGTTTGAAATAGACCATGGTGAGTGTATTTACACCACAGCTATCAGCAAACATTGCAAAGCAGAACCCCCACCAACTCTCTTCCACAAAGCTATTTATTAAAGACTTACCAACACATCATGGCATATATGCTTTGTACAATGACTTACCTGAGACAAAATACCAAAAAACCTTCAGCACTGCCTTTGATAATAACACTGGCATCATCAGTAGGTCACCTGAGCTCTCTCCCCAGTAAATGTGTATGAAAGGTGGATGAATAGAGGGGTCTAGAGAGCTTGCTTTGTGAATTGTACTCCACTCATGTCAGCTCTGTCAAACCTCACCAAAAAGGAGGAGTAATCTGATTTTGCAAATGCATTAATTGAAGTACATAAAGGTTTATAATATACTAATATACTGAAAGGTATCTGGCTAAAAGGTAGCAATGCCTGAATCCTAAACCAGAGTAGACTTCTTGATCATGAACTCTTTTCCACCATGCCACACAGAATTTCAGGGTTGTTGACTCTAATCAAAGTCCCAAACTTAGAAAATGAGCAACCTAAAATTCTCATTTTATCTCAGATAATCTAGACAAGCAGATATAGATGCATCTGAAAAATCAAGAGGGGGCAGACATCACGTGGCTTTCTCAGGAAAAAACAAAATAGATGATGTAACAAACACGTAGAAAAAGCTCCCAGAGAATGCAGAATGCTCCCAGAGAATGCAATGGAAATGTTGAATGATATAATTTGAATATTTGTCCCCACCCAAATCTCACATCTAATTGTAATCCATAATGTTGGAAGTGGGGCCTGGTGGGAGGTGATTGGATCATGGGAATGGACCCCTCATGGCTTGGTGCTGTTTTCACAACAGTAAGTCAGTTCTCATGAGATCTGGTTGTTTAAAAGTATGTGGCACTATCTCCCCACTCGCTCTTGCTCCTGCTTTTGTCATATGAAGTGCCTGCTCCCTCTTTGAGTAAAAGCTTCCTGAGGCGTCCCCAGAAGCAGATGCTGATGGTATGCTTCCTGTACAGCCTGCAGGACCATGAGCCAATTAAACCTCTTTTCTTATAAATTATCCAGTCTCGGATATTTCTTTATAGAAATTCAAGAAGAGCCTAATACACCGAAGAACTCATCTTCAAATACATTCTATTACTTAGAGAATGAAATAACAGCAGAAAAACGTATAAAACTATTTTCATGCTAAAAGGGCTTGATGAAAACTGCGACATTTGTAATTTTTCATTTTCCTCCTATGGTTATATTATACCTGCCATAACAAAAGAATATTGTTCATATTGAAATAATGCTGAAAATACCATTCCCCAGGAAGTTGGTACTAATGCCTATCCTTTACTCTTTACAGAATAAGTATGTAGCAAGCATTCATGCTAAATGCCAATGTACTTGAAAACTGACACATTGATTATCATGTTTGGATATTATTCATTTTATTTATCTTTGAAAATACAAACATGCAGGCCCATTCTATAAATATTATCTCCATTGGAGAGCTACTACTAATAAAAAAATCTACATTTTTTTGGCTACTAAATCCTCCGAATCTCATTGTAAATGCAGTATGTATTATAAAAACTTTTTTTTTTCAGTACACACAAAGGACGATTGGGAAGAAGGGAAAGGCAGGGAGAGAAGGGAATGGAAAGATGCAATTAGAGCTGTGTGGGTTTGGCAAAGCCCCACTGAACAGCAAGCTTGAGACTTTTTTTTTTTTTTTTGGCCAAACCACTCCAGGCTTCTTGGGGGTCTTCTGTCTGTTAAGGGGGCTTCATTCCAATAAGTATCTTCTGTAGTAGGAGGAAAATAAAAATATAAAAGAAACGCCAAACTAAAACCAACATGTGAGTGTCCACACGGACGAACGTACACATAACCTGGGTGGTAAACACACTCAATGGGAAATATTTAGCCTTGCAGGAGATAAAACTGAGTCTGAGAATCCCACTTATGGTAGGTGAAAATTAACAAATCACCAACAAATAGTAACCTGCAACAACACACTATGGTTTTGAAAGTGGAAACATTAAATTGATATTTTAATATTACCTATATACTGTCCCAGCTAGGATTATGATTGAAAGCAAAGCGCTTTTATAACAGGTTGTACAATAGTTTATGCATGCTCATGGAGGTGCACCAAATGGGATTTTGAAAAAGACATGTGTGCTCCAAAAAGCAAAGAGGTCAATTTTTGCCATTAGTATGTAAGCACCATCTTTATAATTGTCATTATCACTATTATCACCATCAAGAACAATATCATCACTATCATTATCATCATCACTAGCAATTCCTGAAAGTCACTAAGTCAAACAAAAACGTTTTGGTGTAAAAATGTGCTTGAGTTTGCTTGCATATCCCCTTTAGTTGAGAGATGGAGCCACATTGAACTGCATTAGTGGATCTCAAACTTATCTACACATTACACTCACCTAGGGGAAGTTTAAAGCAATATCTAATAAATTACTAATCTAGCCTGTTTTTGTTTCGTGGCCACACTGAGTAAATAACCAGAAAGGTGAAGAAGTATTAGATTTTGAATGTATTTGAGTGTGATAACTATAGCTAAATGCAAACTTACTGAGTTATTTCTCTAACTTTCCCTGAGTGGTGTCCAGAACTTCTTTGGAGCTTTTGTTCAGCTGGGTAGTAGGCCTGCCTCTTTTCTTTCTCACCTCTGTCCTGTCACTTAATTTGAGTCACATAAAGTAAAAAGTGATCACTCTTCTATGAACACCAGCAGGGAAGAGGATCAGAAGTAGGGCTCTAATAATAAAATAATAGAGAGATTTTTAAAATCAGTTTGTTTTCTATTACTAGATATCATAGATATTATGATTAAGATGGTATAGCTTTATACTTCGAAACTTTGTAAATTGTTACTAAATGCTATTAACAATTACAGTGATAATTATTTATTAGTCTTAAAAATTAAAAAGGTTTAACAAGATCAGTTTAAACAATTAAGCATAAAGTGTGAATGCATAGGGATGGCAATTGGATGGAGATAGGGTTGTTCAACACTGTTGCTTTCTCTAATTTTTTTTTTTTTTTTTTGAGATGGAGTCTTGCTTTGTTGTCTGGGCTGGAGTTCAGCGGCATGATCTCAGCTCACTGCAACCTACACCTCCCAGGTTCAAGCGATTGTCCTGCCTCAGGCTCCCAAGTAGCTGGGAGTATAGACGCATGCCGCCACACCTGGCTAATTTTTTTGTGTTTTAGTAGAGATGGGGTTTCACCGTGTTGCCCAGGCTGGTCTCGAACTCCTGAGCTCAGGCAATCTACCCGCCTCAGTCTCACAAAGTGCTAGGATTACAAGTATGAGCCACCGTGCCCGGCCACTTTCTCTAATTTTTAACAGAAAGCACCCTGGTTTGAAATAGTGTTTTAGTGAACAAAACTTGAAGACAGCAATGGCTTTAACTGGTCTCTGAATACTCTAAGTGGGTATCTTGACACACTGCTGAAATGATATTTTTTAAATGTAATATTGAAGAAGCTAATTCACCAATTAGAATTTCCCCTTCTTCTGCAAGATTTTTATGAACTCTCTGCTTATTCCTCTCTTGCCAGCGGGGACCATCCCTTGAACTCAAAGTGCACACATAAAGACTCCATGTGCTGAAATGCACACACATTTGAATTCAATGCATTGAAATGCACATATGTAAACTCCATGCACTGAAATGCATATATGTGAATTCCATACATTGAAATGTTGAGCACTGAACCTGCTCACTGTCAAAGCCTCCAAACAGCCGTTTCCCTCTGCCTGGAATTAGTGAGTTCTTGTTCCTTTCGCCTATACAGTTAACTCCAAGAAAGTGTCATCTCCTGTTTGGGATATGGTTAAAAAAAAAAAAAGGTTCATCATCCATTTCCTCTTCAGTGTTCCCTCAATTGTTTAATATATATCTAATGTTAACATTTGTTTACAATTCAGACTTACCTACTAGAATACGAATTCCATGAAGGTAAAAATGTTATGTTATTCATGTAGTTTTCATCCAATGCTTAGCACTTAGGCTTTGATGCATATTTATTGGAAAACTGACTAAAAATATGAAAAACATACATAAATAACCTATTAGACAGTAACTAATGATTCAGGAATAGAACAAGTACATTGTATATTCACCTTGGGAGTTATGATTACTTCATGGAATGCTATTCCATTATTACTAAATTATAAAATTCTTATAAACGTCTTCTGGATATGACACACCTGAGAGAGACGTTCTAGGTCAAAGCCAGAAGTCTAAGACATTGAGAAACATATACTTCTTGATATTTATATTGAGAAGTCAGTTAGGATGGGTGCGGTGGCTCACACCTGTAATCCTATCACTTTAGGAGGCCAAGGAGGGCAGATCACAAGGACAGGAGACCGAGACCATCCTAGCTAACAGGGTGAAACCCCGTCTCTACTAAAAATATAAAAATTAGCCGGGCGTGGTGGTGGGTGCCTATAGTCCGAGTTACTTGGGAGGCTGCGGCGGGAGAATGGCGTGAACCTGGGAGGCGGAGCTTGCAGTGAGCAGAGATTGCACCACTGCACTCCAGCCTGGGCGACAGAGCGAGACTCCATCTCAAAAAAAAAAAAAAAAAAAAAGAAAGCCGATTAGATAAGATACTACTTAAGTTGGCATTAAGAATACATGTATCACTTTTCTATATGCTCTTTCCTTTTTCCATTTTCTTCTACATGCATTTGTTCAGTTAATTGTGTTCAGTGTTAGCTATATCAATGTCAACTGCAGAAACATCAGCATAGCAAGGATACCATTGATGAAATTAGCATTTAACTAGTTCTCCAAATACCATCATTGCTATGATTTATTTTAGCATGTGGCAAAATGATGATGATAGATGACAACTCTCATTTTGGAAATAGATATCTAACAAGTCATAGGTCAACAAATTATTTGGTTCATTTTTTTGCTCATAAAATTGCCTGAACTAATTATTTCCCATTCTGTAGAAATAATCTAAATCATAGAATCATATATAGAATGATAGGATTATCTAGGGTAATCTTGGTATTTTACATCTGAAGAAAATGAGGGCCAGCAAAGCAATGGGACACATCCAAGGACACAAAGTCTGGTGAAAGAAGGGTTAGGACTGGTAGCTCTTGATTTCCAAGTGAGTATCTTTTAAGGTGTCTAGAACATTCTTAGATATTAGTACAATCGAATGTATACACTACTGCCACCAAATCATTTCAGGTTCTTTCATTTACTATTTTTTTCTCTCATTAAACAAAACATCAATTTGACCAGTCCTCATTCTATTTTAATATCTTAGGTCTATAGGAAACAAGCTGGAACACAAGAGAGATTTGATGAAAACCTCACTCTGCCTCACAGCTTACTTCCTAGAGAACACGCCCCTGCTCCTTGAGCTTTCTGCATGGCACCTAGGTTAAAAAATCCAGTTATTTTATCCTCAACAGATTTGACCACAGGTGGATACTTAAAGAAAAACAATTATTGGCTGGGCAGGGTAAATTATATTTTTTTCAGATGATAAATTGAGATGAAAATTTGCAGTGCTCTGCACTTCTAACGTCCTGTGGAGTTGAACAGAAAGACAGCATCATTTATTCATTAATTCAGAAAACATTTTATTGAGAGCTTGCTATGTGCTAGGCACTTTTGTGAGCAATTGGAATACACTGGCAAATAAAACAGATAAAGATCCATATGCTTGGGAACTTACAATCTAGTGGGAGAGAAATAGATAATAAACCATAAACTTAATAAATAAGACATGATACAATATATCAGAAAGTGGTAAAAATCTATGAAACAAAGGAAAAACAAACTGGATAAGGGAAGCCAAGACACTTGGGGTGCGGAGGGGAGGAGTCCAGGACATGAGGATATAAAAAAAGATTTAAAATATATAAGAAAGAGAATCCAAGAGAATATATTATGAAAAAAAGCCCCAGGTAGAGGGAACTCCCAATAGTAAGCATCAGCCTGGCATGTTCTGGGGCTTCAGTAAAGAGGCCAGGGTAAAAGGAGTAGAGGAGGCAGGTAGGAAAACAGCAATGATGAGGCAGAGAGAAAATAGTACAGATAGTATATAGTGTACGATATTGTGCACAAAAATCATTGCAAAATATTTCTCACATATGTCAAAAGTAAGAGGCTGAAGAGAAAAATTATTTGGGAGAGAAGAGAATGAAATTAATACGCAGAAAGAGGCTGAGAACTTGCAACCCCAGAGTGGGGAAGCTACTGTGAGTCTTGGTCACATTTTTCATGATTTGGATATTTCAGATCACCCACTATTCTACTAATAACCTTTTATTCCCTGGAGTTGGCTAGAGAAGGTTTAGCAATAAGAAGACCTGGAATAGATGCTATTCATCTTAAACAAATATAATAAAAATGACTAGTATAATGTGAGTTTTACATACTCAGAAAGCATATATCAGAACAGTATCTATAACAAGATAAAACTCTAAAATAACATTAAGGTGAATATTAATATATTGAATACATTTAAAAATAATTTTAAAAAGTACTTTTCAAAGTTAATTTCTGATGGGCTATTAACATGAGAAACATGAGTTTTTAATGCAACCAAATTTATATGCTTTAAAAGGACACAATTTCTGCATTAATATTACGAACAAATAAATGATCTAGGCTATCATCTTGGCAGAGGATATATGTAGACAGCTTTGATCCAGTACAAACTAACCTTTTAGAGATAATGATAATGAAGGAGGCACAATAGGAAAAAATGGCTGAAAGCCTGTATACAGACTGCAACAATTAAAATAAACACCGGGAAAACTCAACCCCCCCCCCCCGCCAAAAAAAGAAATATGATTATTAGGGGTAGTTCTCTTCTGAGATAAAAACAAATTGACCAGAAAAGAGAAAAATAATTAAATTAACTAGTTAACTGAGCTTCTACTAATCTTTCTGCAAAATAAAAATCTTCATAAGGTCCTGTCCAGCACAGATATCTATGTGACACCCAAGCACATTTACAAACTCACCAAAACCTTATATGAAAGTGTTTTTTTTTGTTTTGTTTTGTTTTGTTTTAGGATAACCATTATGAACTAAACCAGTAAAGCCCCAAAGAACAGAACATGGATAAACTCTGGGGGTCAGGAAGTGATTCTTGACTAAATAAGAAGAAGACTGAGGATTCATAAGACGAAGGAAACTCAGCCCTCTGTGTCTAATGAAAAATGAACAAAAAACATGACCTTAATTTTTATAGTTTATAGAATTTTTTAATTTTAAGAAAACCACAAGGTAGCATAAAATAAAACAAAAAAAGACCATCACAAAGTTCTCTCCATTCTGATAAGAAAACTATAACTCAGAGAGATTAAAGAGGGTTGCTCAAGGTCATACAACTAGTGACAGAGCTGGGGCATAATCTATGGTTGCTTGGAGTTACTTTCTCTAAACACACAGTTCTTTAGAGCTTAACAGTACAGACAGACCTCAGGCAACTCCTGATCACTAAGTAAACTGCCCCATAGCAATGTTCTAGCTCCACATGGCTTACACCGAGAAGTTCAACGTAGAGGACAAAGAAAATTAAACATTTGAAAATTGGCAAAAAAAATTTAAATTCTGAAATATAATAAATACAAAAACCACTCAAGTAGCCAAAGATAAACATTAGTTGGAACCCCATCCTGAGTCTTGGCTTCAAATGAAGGGAGTTTCCAGAGAAATTTAGAGAGAGATCACGCTGGGACCAAGTTTTGAGACCTCCCATCTTTTTTGGTCTGAGAAATTTGCATGTGCAATTACTACATTTGCATGCCTAATTACCCCACAGGAAGACACACATGCCAACTGGCATTTGAAAATGTGTTAACTGCACACACAGAAGGGTGGCCCTTTAAAATGTTGGCCATAAGAATCTAATCATTAGGAATGGGTCATGTGAGTCAGACTGGGGAGAGAACGATGGTCCGTTTTGAAGCGATCTGAGCATATTCGGTTTGGATGCAAACAAGGAAAATTAATTGATGCACAAGGAGAGGAAATACTGGGTTTTGAGGAAGTACTTTGGAAACCAGCAGAATCCACAGGGAAAGCATTTCAGGCATTAGCTAATTGGATTAGCTGTGGTGTTTTCTGTCGATCCTAAGGAATTTATAAGCTATAGATTAAAATCATCAAACAACTCTGGTCACAGAGGTGAGGAGCTTCTTTTATTGTGCTAGTAAACATTTAGTCCTGTGAACTAGACTGTAAGTATATTCAGTCTCCTGCCTCATCTAAAGCAGATGAAATATATTCCATGAAGTCTGGAGCATAAGTGTTTTTTTGTTTGTTTTTTTTTTCTCCTGCATTTGTAAACAAAAATCCTGGGAGAAAACAAATCATAACTTTGAATCCTTCGTAATAGTAGATTACAGATTGCCTGTTCTCCCAGAATTGTGTACTTTCCCCTCAACAGGAAACAATGGGATATTTCCTCAGCTCCGGATAGCTCTATGGAGCAGCTTTCACTCTCTCCGCTGTGCAAAAACAATAATTTGAAGATTCTTGCAGAGTCATATATAACCCTTGGAAACATACCAGTAATTGTGAATTAGTAAATACCTTAAGAAACAAGAGTAAAATATAGGTTGAGGGCATGAACTCCAAACATGATGTGAGCTGGTGTCCAAAAAATACCTGGTTTTAAACACCCTGAAATTCCACTGTGGGGAGTTTATTTTGGACTCTAAATATCATTCTGGAGCTTAGATAGATGGACTTGGAGTTTCATAAGCAAACCATGGACACATTCTATTGATTCAATCATTTAAAATGGAAAAGGAGAAACTGGGTGGTGTTTCAAAACTCCTTCCCTTTGAAATCCTCAGTGTATCATATAAACGGCTTTCTGTAGTGACTTTATGTAAACATCTGTTGTAACCTATCCTCCCAGAGGCCAAAGATACGTCTTTTCAGATGAGAACCCAGCAGAACTTTATTGTCCACATCTTCACATTTTATTCACCTAGTTATACTAATTAAAAATAACAAACTTCAAGATCATCACAATGCTGTCTGCCTAAATTCAATTACTACCTAACTTATCTCCAAAAAAAAAAAAAAAAAACTAAAACAAGCGTTGCAATTCATACACACTACTTAGTACTCTCGTATAAAGGCATTATGAAATAATTGAAGGAACACTCTTCTGGGAACGTACAGATATAAAGTCTATGAATGGCTACCATGACTTCTTCCAGTCCATACTCCTCTCAGATGTGATCAATACTTTTTAACATTCATGCCCCACTTATGTATCTCTACTTGAGGACTATCTGCCCTGAACACCATATGGAAAGTAGCCACCTTGCACCTGGACTCTTACTGATTAACACTATATTAGTTCCGTGGCCTTCCTAGTAATTTTCTGGCTCTAAGATTATCTGTTTTTTGGTGTGTGTCTTCCTCACTCAAACCACAAGAAGGTGATTTCCAGGACAGTAGATATGAAATGGTTATTTTTTTCTTTATAATGTGTCCAGAATTGGTTCCTTCCGGTGGGTTCTTGGTCTGGCTGACTTCAGGAATGAAGCCACAGACCCTCGCGGTGAGTGTTACAGTTCTTAAAATGGTGTGTCTGGAGTTTGTTACTTCAGATGTTCGGATGTGTCCGGAGTTTCTTCCTTCTGGTGGGTTCATGGTCTTGTTTGACTTCAGGAGTTAAGCAGCAGACCTTCGCAGTGAGTGTTAAGGCTCTTAAAGGTGGCACGTCCGGAGTTGTTTCTTCCTCCCCGTGGGTTCATGGTCTTGCTGAATTCAGCAGTGAAGCCACAGACCTTTGCAGTGACTGTTACAGCTCATAAAGGTAGTGCTGATCCAAAGAGTGAGCGGCAGCAAGATTTATTGTCAACAGCGAAAGAAAAAAGCTTCCACACCATGGAAGGGGACCCCAGCTGGTTGCCACTACTGGAGTGGGTGGCCAACTTTTATTCCCTTATTTGGCCCCACCCACATCCTACTGATTGGTCCATTTAAAGAGTGCTGATTGGTCCGTTTTTACAGAGTGCTGATTGGTGCATTTACAAACCTTTAGCTAGACACAGAGCACAGACTGGTGCATTTAGAATCCTCTAGCTAGACAGAAAAGTTCTCCAAGTCCCCACCCTACCCAGAAACCCAGCTGGCTTCACCTCTCAATAATACCCACATCTCCTAGGGCAAAGCCTGATAACACATTACTCCTATGGATGTTTGTTCAATGGCTCCATTGAGGATCTATTAAATACTGGGTAATTTTTCAAGCATGATCCTATCTAATCCTCAAAACAATTTCATGGGAAAATACTGTAAAAGAAGATCAAGATTTATATAATTTGAATATTTTGTACAAATTAATGTAACTTATAAGTGGGGGAGTTGGGTTTTGCTCTCAGACCTGCCCTACTACAGACACTTTCCATGGGCATATTGTTGATTGTGCTCCTATCTGTGTCGTGATTGTAAGGGTAGCCCTAGATAAATAATTTAATATGGCCAAATATTAGTTATTTACCCCCAAAAAGGAAAGTTTTGGACTAGATGTTCTTTTAAATTCTCCACTGTTGTGGAAGTGGAAATCCATGACTTTATTACTCCACTTTTCTCCATGACAAGTATCATAAATATTTTACATTTCTAAGGGGCAGATATGCCTATTCAAAGGGCAAATATACACCTTTTTTCAAAATGAGTTAAATTTAAAGTAAGAGTTTTAATATAAAAGTGACCTTTTTATATCAAAGTTTATTAATTCAGAACTCTTCCCCTAAAAGTGATGAAAATAAAGGCACACTTTTGCCAAAACAAGCAGACTTACAAAAGGAGTGGTGATTCTGAGGCTTACCATTAAGCACGCAGAACCTTAGTGAAATTATATGAACGTCAGAGCCTCTTTTGCTCTTAGATAAATTTTAGTTAAAATCAAATGTAATCTTATAAGGGCTGTAATATCTTCCTCATTTTTCAAGCATGTTATTGCCAACACTGTTTGATTTTTATATAATTCCAGTTTTTAAAGAATACTTAGACTTGTTATCAAAATTTTGATTGCTTTGAAAGTTCTGTTTGCTAAAAAGAAATACCAAAATGTAAATAAGTTTGTCTTTTTCACTTTCATTAAACTCTTGTATAAGGAAATATACAAATTTTAGTATAATTTATGATACTCTATGAAGTCTGTAACAAAGTTTTTGGAAGTAAATTAGAAGCAATTATTGATTTTTAAAAAGCTCACTTTGTCCAACAGTTTTCTCTCTCTTGCTCATTTCCTTATGTAAAAGAATTTAACCAAAGAAAGCCAGCATTCTAATTCAATTTCTCCTCCAAAGTATATAATTTTATTTTGTCATAATGGCTGCTTTTATTTCCAGGGTCAGATTTTATTTAAATTTCAGTCCATTAGGAACAAAAACTTGCCATTTTCTGATAAACAAAATCAGCAGGGGAGCCTCTTCAAAAGAGAAATGTATTTCCATCGACCTTTGTTTTATTTGATCTAAATGACAGGTATACACCACTTTTCCTGTGTTTACTTTTAAAGAATCTTAAAAAAAAAGGGAGGGGTGACATTTTTAACAACAAAACTAGCAATCACCCTAGTAGTCCTGTGACAGGCAGATGGAAGAAATGATAAAAAGATGTAATCCATTGCTTCAGACCACCAAAGAGGCCTAATACGAGTCATTAGCAGAAAACCGTTAATTTTCTTTTTTCCCTATTCTGACTGTTGTTTGTAGAAGTGCTCAACCTCTTAGGAATTGGAACATGTAACTGTTTCTTGCTATTTTGCAAGATGGAGGCCAAAGCATTAAGAGAAGGGAATTAAGCAATATGCCATTGCATAGTTTAAGAAATCTGAGTGATACAGATAACATTTTAGAGCCTCTTAGGTTGAACTTGATAATAGCTAATAAGAAGAATTAACACTAGTAGAGCACTTTAAATATTATAAAGCGCTTTCACAAACAGTTTCTCATTTCCTGGACATCCTCCCAAAAATCCAAGTCTCAGAAAATCAATTTCCTTGAACACAGAGAACTAAAACCCAGGTCCTCTTATTTCAAATTCAATAATATGTTAATCCACACAAAGTAATAAAAATATGATGATGTTCCTATCTAATATGGATGAAAGCAATCACTTTCCCCAAGCTTGTTTGGCCAAACACCAGTTCTCCATGATGCTAAAAGTTATCAATTATGGGAGAAAAGATTCATGGATATCTATATCTATAAAATTTATCAAAGTAAAACACTTTTCTGCAGAATATCTCAGAATATTTAATATCTAATATGCACTGATTATGGCCAAGAGATTGATTTAATATGTGGTCCTTCTCAACTTAAAACTATCAAGAAAACTTTTACTCTGAGGATCTCTAAGAACTAACACTAAGGGAAACCCTTGGTGAATTCCTTTTCAGAATGCTTTAATATTTTGAAACAGTCTTTTTCCCTATCCCTTGATATAGGACCTATAGACATACAGCGATAGATACATATATTTTATATATACACACACACACAATGTATAGCTATCTAGGTATACAAAACTATGTATGTATTATTTATGTAAACATATATAAATATACATTATATGTTTATACATGTGTGTATGTCTGCATGTGTGTATACTTTTTCTCATTGTGAAAATTCATGTATTCATTGTTGACTGGCTTTTCTGCCAATAATCTTGGATATGTAAATGTTTCCCAATCACTCTGATATGACAGGTAATTAGCAATACACTTCAAAGCACTATAAATCTTAGTGCTTTTCAGTCAATAAAATTGTGTCAATTACTGCCAATGTTTGATTTAGAAATGTTTCTTTTAACAACTTTTAGGTTAAGTAACCAATTTTTTTGCATAATTATCTGAATCTGATTTAAAACCTTGATTTTAAATGTGAAGACATGAAGGTTACTTCTGAAAGATATGATTGCTTTACTTATGGAGTCAAGATACTGAATACATGGAAATTCTATTAACTTTATATGATGTATTCCTGAAGTTCTCAAAAGACCAAATCCAGCCTCACAGTATCTTTGGAAAAAAAAAAAAAAAAGATAGAGCAAATAAGTTGTCCCCTTACCTGAAGCCACTTCTTATGTATCGATTATTTCCTTGTTTTGTTTATACTCATTGATAACGCAGAGATTAAAGATGCCTTGTTTCTTGAGATCAGAAGAGGAACAAAACGAAATCTTTGGAAAAAACGTACCCAGTTTGCAATTCTCTTTAGAGCTATCTCGTTATTCAAGGGATTATAAAAATATTATACTAAGTAACTAACATTTTATTTCTGTTACCTTTTCCACCATACATAGGGGTACCAATTTAAATATGAAGAGATGTAAGATTAAATATTTACGAGGAAGCCTGAATGAAGCTATGATCTTTTCTTTCAGCTTAATAACACTCATAATATTTTTAAGTCAGTTCGATATTCGATAAGTCAGGCCATTAAAACTTTTGAGCGGTAAAATCCTTGGTTTTAAAATACTGAAAAGCAACTGGCTGGAAAAATAAGCTCGCTCTTAAAAGTTTATAAGATGTTGCTAACGGGAAAAATATAATCCTTAAAATGTAAGCTGAAAACAAACTCATGGATGATCACTTCATAGCAGTCTAAGAGAATGTAGAGATCTTTGGGAAACCCACACAATTTTGCCTTTAAAGACATGAAGTATTTCTTGCTAGAAACACCATTCCAGTCAGGGTAAACAATAAATAACAAGTATCCTGTATTCCATCACATCTGAACACTGTATTTTACGAGTTTGGTCATAAAAACTAGATACTAGATCAATAATGAAACTTGTATGAATACCATTTTTAATATTTCTAAATAAATTGAAAAGATCATATGGTTATATTTGAGCTTTCTATATAAGTTTCCCACTGACAGCTCTACTATAATTTTTAAATATAGGGAAAAGTAAATCAAACAGATTATCTCATATATTTTCAGTAATATTAAGACTTTGCAAGTAATTTAATCCAGTCATTCCTGAACAAGTACAATTTTCCCATTCCTTCCACCTGAAGACATATGGCAATGTCTACATTTTTGGTTGTCACAATTTGAGAGTGCTACCAGGCTCTAGCGAGTAGAAGGTAGAGACGCTGCTAAACATTTGACAATGCAAAAGACAGCTCCCACAACCAAAAATTACCTGGCCCAAAATGTCATTAGTGCACAGGGAAATAAATTCTGCCCTACCTACACAAAGAATATTGGGAATTTAAATATTTACTTCTACAAAAGCTTTCCCCCAAAGAGATTAAGTTGCCTAGGGGAAAAATCCATCAAAGAAATATAATGTATTGCATATATCACTGAGCAAGCCAAATGTAAATAAAAACTACGTTATATCCAAACCAGGGAGAAAGTGAGAATGAAGTTCCATAGTGTATGGTCTAAGTCTGGGAAACAGTGGTGAGTTTTTACTTGCTAAGCAACTATCAAAGTGACTTATTCTTTAAACCAATGTTAAGGCTCATACTTTAACCAACAACAAAATTGTTCCTGCTTAATCTTAGGAAGTCCATGTATTGAATGCTTTTTTTTTTTTTTCTCTCTGTTTAAACTAGAAAATGCCTTCAATTTGTGCTTTACTTAGTTTTCTGCCATTCATACTTTAGGGTGTTTAATGCAATATGATAGATTTATTTTTAAATGCTTTTAGTTTGCTTTTCAATTTAATGATTTGTTACATTATTTACAAGCTCATTTAGTGAAACTACATAAGATTAATTGCATGGTCTTTTAGGACACATGATAAATCATTAAAAAGTGATAAAACCAGGCAACTGAGAAACAAGCAGCTTGTAACATATGAATGGGATTTCCAGTACCATTTATTAGTGCACATTTTGGTGATATTTGTTACAAGATCTAAAGTAATACTAGCTCAGAATTGAACATGGGGTTGCACAATATTTGAAAGTAAAATATCTGGATAATTCAATAGATTAGAACATAGTAATAAATTCATTTTTGTCAGTAGAAGAAAACTCTGACATACAATTCAAAATAACCAGAGTCTTCAGTGTAGGATTTCTTTTAAGAAAGAATGGACAAAGTTTTCCGTGAAAAATTTATTTATTTCTCAATTTAAGAATAAGTTTCTAACATGTTCATTTTTTTATACATCTTGTGTTTTGGAATCTGAATAAGGTACATGCTAATATAAAAGAAGGGTATGTGCAATAAAGTTGGATTCTACAATAAATTACGGGGATAGTGTTCACCTTATATGGTTAAATAATCTTGTCTTCTATATACATATAGGGAATGTTCTACACATAGGCTTCCAGCATGTTTTGGGTAGCATCCGAATTACTATAATGGAGTAGGTGGATGAATATATATTAATCGGGACATTTAAAAGCAGCTACTGCTGCATTTTTCATTTTTTATTCCAATATATTAGAAGCCATGCATTTAACACATATTTTCTAAACCTCTTTTAAAGCTCTAATGGGTGTGAAGTAAGGCCAGTCATCTAAGTATGCTTAACGCTGAAGTACTGCCCAAAATACCAGACTTTCAGTACTAAAACCGGAATAGTATTGGGCAGACAAGGATCACTGATCACTCTAGTTTGAGGTTTCTTAGTACTATGTGTTGTGGAGGATTCCTGGAGTTGAGATAACTTAAAGTAGTATTGACATAAAACCTGACACCATCTACACATAACACAACTACAGAATGGGATTAGATCATTGCTCCAGGAGAGGGAGCAGAAAGAATCTATGAAAGCCTGGATAACAGAGAAATCACCAGCTCTCTAGGTAAGGGGAAAGTCATCCAGTTATTTAGACTAAAATTTAAAGGATGAGCAATAAGCTGTCCATTGAAAATGCAGAAAAGGACTCTCACAAAAGGAGAAAAAAATTACTCATTGTTTATATAATATTCAGATTTAACTGAATGCCCTGTATTTTATATGGCAATCTTAGAAGTAAATTGACAAACGAAGAGAAATACAAAGTAGCTGTTTTTGGTTTAGAGAAAGTGAGTAGCTGGATTTGATGGGCACAATTGTTCTCAAACCTGACTACATGTTGGAATTGCATGAAGAGCTTTCTAAAATTTATATACATTCAGAGTCATATCCATGGATTCTAATTTTATTAGTATATGGCAGGGCCCAATTGGTGATGTGTATAAAGCTCCCATCCTCAAAATTATCCCCAACTATTGTTTTAAGACTTTATTATTATTTATTTGTTATTATGGTTGTTTGAGATAGGGTCTTACTGTGTCACCTAGGCTGGTGTGCAGAGACACAAACATGGCTCATTGCAGACTTGACCCCCCTAGGCTGAAATGATCTTCCCACCTCACCTCCCAAGTAGCTGGGACTGTAGACATGAACCACTATGCCTGGCTAATATTTTTTTTTTTTTTTGAATTTTTGTAGAAATAGGATCTCGCTTGCTGCCCAGGCTAATCTTGACCTCCTGAGCCCAAGTAATCCTTCTCCCTCAAATCTCAAAATGCTGGGATCATGGCGTGAGCAACTGCATCCAGCCCATGTTTAATAATTATTTATATTTTAAATTCATAATTGACACATAATAATTATACATATTTATGGTATGCAATCTGATGTTCCAATGCATGTATACATTGTGTAATGATCAAACCAGGGCAATTACCATATCCACCATTTTAAACATTTACAATTTTTTGTAGTAAAACTATATTTTTTTTTAGAGCAGTTTAGGTTCACAGCAAAATTGAGAGGAAGGTGCAGAGATTTCCTATATACCCCCATGTACCCCTTTTCCCAAGTCATGCATAGCCTCTTTCACTATCAGTACTCCCCAACAGAGTGGTATATTTGTCAGTTGATGAACCTACACTGACACATCATACTCACCCAAAGTCCATAGTTTATACCAGAGTTCACTCTTACTGTTGTATATTCTACGGGTTTGGACAAATATACTGCCATGTATTCATCATTGTGGTATCAGAGCATTTTCACTACCCTAAAATTTCTCTGTGCTTTGCCTGTCATCCCCTTCCCTACCTCAACCCCTGGCAACCACTGATACTGTCTCCATGATTTTGCCTTTTCCGAAATGTCATGCAGTATTGCATTAGTCCATTCTTACGTTGCTAATAAAGACATACCCAAGACTGGGCAATTTAGAAAGAAAAAGAGTTTTAATGGATTCGTAGTTCCACATGGCCGGGGAATCCTTGCAATCATGGTAGAAGGCGAAGGAAGAGAAAATGCACATCTTTCATGGTAGCAGGCAAGAGAGCGTGTGCAGGGGAACTCCCCTTTGTAAAACCATCAGATTTTGTGATACTTATTCACTATCATAAGAGCAGCACAGGAAATATGTGCCCTCATAATTCAATTACCTTCCACTGGCTCCCTCCCATGACATGTGGGGATTATCACAGTTCAAGATGAGATTTGGGTGGGGACACAGCCAAACCATATCAAGTTTGTAGCCTTTTCAGATTGGCTTCTTTTATTTAGTAATATGCATTTAAGCTTCCTTTATGTCACTTCATGGCTTAACAGCTATTTGTATTTTTAAGTGCAGAGTAGCATTCCATTGTTTAGATGTGCCACAGTTTATTTATTTATTCACCTCCTGAAGGGCATCTTGGTTGTTTTCATATTTTGACAATTATATCTAAAGCAGCTATAAACATCCATATGCAGGTTTAACATTTTCAACTCCCCTGGTATACACCAAGAAGCAAGACTGATAAATCAGACAGTAAGAGTATGCTTATGTTTGTAAGAAACTGCCAAACTGTCTTCCAAGGTGATTATAGCATTTTGCATTTCCACCAGCAATGAATAAGAGATCCCGTTGGTCTACATCTTCACCAGCATACGGTGTTTTCAGTGTTCCAGATTTTGGCCATTCTAATAAATGTATTAGTGGTATCTCATTGTTATTTTAGTTTGCATTTCCCCGATTACATATGATGTGAAGCAACTTTTCCTATGCTTGCTGGACAACTGTATATCTTCTTTGGTGAGGTGTCTGTTACAGTCTTTGGCCCATTTACTAATCAGATTGTTTATTTTCTTATGTCAAACTTTGTATTCTTTGTATAATTCAAATAACAGTCTTCTTTCAGATTGTCTTTTGCAGTATTTTATCCCAGTTTGTGGCTCCTCTTCATATTCTCTTGACATTTTAAAGGAGCAGAAGTATTTAATTTTAGTGAGGTCAAGCTTATCTATTATTTCTTTCATAGATCTTGACTTGGTGTTGCATCTAAAGTCATCACCATATCCAAGGTCATCTAGGTTTTCTCCTATGTTATCTTCTAGTTTTATTGTTTTGCATTTCACATTTAGGTCTATGATTCATTGTGACTTAATTTGCACGATCATTGTAAGGTCTGTGTCTAGATTCATGTTTTTACATGTGAATGTCTCATTGTTCCAGCAGTATTTGCTTAAAAAACTGTGTGTTCGATTGCATTGCATTTACTCCTTTGTCAAAATCAGTTTTGTGTATGTGTGTATGGGTCTGTTTTGGGCTCTATATTTTGTTCCATTAATTTACTTGTCTACTTTTTCACCAATGCCACACTGTATTGATTAAGCTTTGGCTTAACTAGAATAAAGAAGACTGAGCCAATCTCAAGCTGTTCTCTTGCAACTCCATCACAGAGTGTCTCAATTCTGGCAACATTTTTGGTCCAACACATAATTAGGATTCTGTTTATGGTACCCTTTGTTATGTGTTTCCCCAAATAAGTTAGACTTGAAAGTGCATTGAGGAGTTAGTGTACTTGGGATACAGCCCAGGTCACTGTGCTCTGGTCAACTTGAGTGCCACTTGCAGCCACAACAGGGCACAGGTTCTGGGACAGAATTAGATCTTGGGACCAAAAATAACACTTTTGAAATGTTAAGTCAGTGTCAAGCAAAAGTGTTTTTTACCTAAGGGTTAGATGGATTTCCTTTAAACATCTCAATACCCAAACCTAGAGAATTTATATGATTTCTTTTTAAATATTTACTGGAATTCATCAGTAAACCCATATGGACCTAAAACTTTCTGTTTTGATTCTTGAATTTTAGATTCCTGAAATTTTGATTATTGATTTTAAATCTTTCTTCCCTAATTACTGATTCAATTTTATTAATAATAAAAGTTTATTCATATTGTCTATTTATTTTTGGGTGAGATTTGGCAGCTTGTGTGTGTAAAAAAAAATTGATCCATTTCATCTAGGTTATCAAATTTGTGGTTATAGAGTTGTTTGTAGTATTCCTTGTTTGTCCTTTTAAACTCTATGTGATCTGTACCAATGCCCCCTCTTTCATTTCTGATATTAGTAATTGTTCTCTCTCTATTTTTAGTCTGGCTTGAGGCTTATCAATTTTATTGATTTTTTTCAAAGAATGAGTTTTTGTTTCTATGGATTTCCTATTTTCAATTTTATTGATTTCTGCTTTAATTTGTATTATTTCTCTTTTGGTACTTACTTTAAATTTAACTTGCCTTTTTTTTTTTTTATCATTTCCTAAAGTAGAAACACAGATTATTGATTTTAGATCTATTTTTTCTACTACATGCATTTATGCCTGATTTTGACAAATATATAAAAATCATAGTGAAGGAAGGGTAAACTTTTCTACACAAATGGTTGAAGCAGTTGGACATTCTAGGCAAGAAAAAAAGATCCTCAACCTAACCTCACATCTTATTTAAATATAAATACAAAATAGATAGAGACTTAAGTATAAATAACACTACAACAATTTTAGGAAAAATTTAGGATAAAATCTTCAGAACCGAGAGTCAGGTAAAGAATTTTTATACTTGACACGAAAAGCACAATCCACAAAAGAAGAAATTGATAAATTGGATCTCATCAAAATTCAAAACTGTTTCTCTTTGAAAAACCCTATGAAGATGATGAAAAGGCAAACTACAAACAGGAAGAAAGCTGTTAGGTGTCTTGCTTTAATTTGCTACTCTTCTCACCTTTTCACCTGCTGTGACTCAGTTTGGTTGATTGTCTTCTGACTTGGTCAGCATGGATGCCTCCCTTCTGTGGAAAATACCTTGTACTTGTGGAACTAGGCTTTCTATCCTTCTTTCACATGGTGTAACAGTCAGGGCACCAGAAGGAGAAATAAATACAAATTGCATAATTTGAGAAGTATTCAATAAATTCTCTATGGTCAAATGTATAGCAAAAGTGTAGGGAAACCACAAGGGAAAAGACAGCAATATCACCAGGAGGTAAGCTCCCCTCTCCCCTTTATCCCAGAAGGGACAAAGAGAAGGAACTGTTGCTAGAATACTGAATAAAGGAGAAACCTTCCACAGAAGGATGCAGCCAACCTAAAGCAAGCATGCAAGAAGAGAGATTGGAAATGCCTTGACCTCATTTTCCTTTCTTTCCCAGATTTCCTGCCTGTGTTCCCCATTGGTTAAACCTAACTCAAAGGCACAGAGCAAGGGAGCCCATTGATGTGACCCATGGAAGTCAGTAACCAGTGATCAATGAAGAGGTGGAAATGAGACTGGCTTAAATTACCATTACACCTGCCATTTTTTGATTTCCGAAGTAAAAAGAAAACAATGATCTCTGTTGATTTAGAGATATTAGTACATAAGAGAAAAATGTCTCAGTTGGGCTTAAATGTTACAATAACCTACTTCTGGCATGTGCCATTACAGTGTGCAGAGCATTCTGTAAACCAGTCTTAATTTTTATTTCTCAGTTTACTCATTTCATAAAGCCAGGAATGTGGATGGAGGCAAAGGAAGCAGAGGAATAAGAATAGGAACATCAGGAAATGATTTGCTTATTCATAAAAGTTACAACTAGCTTTAGGATAGATGAGTATATAACCTATCATCTAAACCATAACCCTTTTGCATGCTGAAATGGTAAACTGGATGAAATGTTTAGACAATAAGCACAAACTAAGACTCTCCTAGACAAATTGAAATGTGTAATCCTTCTAGTCATGAGCCATTTTCACTAAATGATCAACATACCTAACTTATAGACTGCTGAATTATAATAATTATTCATGATGGATAGCCCAGGTCACAGGGTATTTGGTGTCTTATGACCAAGTTAAATCTTACTGAGCAGAAGCAATAAACATTTCTGAAGGTGAGGATAGTTATTTTACAAAGAAGGCATGGTTTTCTCTAAACTTTAGGACCTTGAAAATAATTTTTTATGTTTCATATCTAGGCTTGCTACAGATTCAGTGTAGCATTCCTATATACTACAAACACTTCATTGAATACTGGTTTTGATAGATCATTAAGGCTAAATGGCAGAGTTACTTTAACTGCAGCCTAAGTTAGACAGATAACCTTCTTCTAGTCAGTGATCTATTCCAAGATGACAGCTTTAAAGCTGGCAAAATATCCCCCACAAATCCACCAAACACTGTACTTCTTTTTTAGTGGTAGGATGTGTGAGTTTCAGCTGCTTATTTTTTTTACTTTGTAGCAGATATTCCAATATCACCAAGACCACTGGCTGCCAGAAACTTCACAAAAATATCATGCTTCTTACTTTTCATGGGTTATCTTTCCCACTCTGTAACACAAAAGTGTCTCACTAAGACATCAAAGTCATAAGCAATTTTCTGTTTCTGAGGTCTTATCAACATGATGCCATATAGAGGATTAGCATGCTGCCCTTGATGTTAAGATTGTCAAAGTCTCCTTGAATTAAATCATGGTCCAGATATATAGTAGGTAAAACTTTGAGGCAAGATAATGAAAGTGTACTGCTATCTCTACCAGGAGGAAGCAAATTCTTTCTTGCTCTTCTATGCATATTAGACTAGGAAAAAGAAAATATATTTGTTTGATCAGTAACTAGATACTCAGTGCCAAAAGCTGTGTTGATTTGCTCTAACAATGAAATTATATCTAAAACTTCAGTATACTTCTGGTTACATCTTGTTGAATGTATAATCCACTCTAATCTCTAAGATTCATTTGTCTCCTATGTGGGGAAGAGCAGTACAATTAAAGGAAGATATGATGGAGATTACGCCACTTTGTCTTTCAAGAATCAGTTGGTGGCACTGACTTGAGGATTCCCCTAGAAACATGATACTTTAATTTTCCTCAAACATGGTATTTTAATAAGGACTCTAGGTCTTCAAGTTGACTCTTCCAATCATTATAGTGTTTACTTCTGAAACCAATGTCAGGATTCTGCCAGTTGCTGAAAATATTTTCATCATATAACACAAGAACTAGAGTAAGAATGGGTGGGTTTGATGACTCAATGGATTATCTGAGACAAACTTAAGCCCAGGGCTATTTATTATATTATGCTTATGTATTCCTACAGATCTCCATTGTGACTGCTGGACAATAGTAATGTTATGGAGCTCAAGGATTAGCATCAGTTCAAAGGCAGTGCCTAATAATCCTTGAACGGTAAGGGTGCTTTACTGTCCTTAGTGCACAGTCATAGTAGTAAGTGGCTCTAAAGTTATTAGAGTCATTCTCAGAGAAAACAGATCTCTATTTAATATGAAGTTTCTTACTTTACAAAACCAGTGAGATCTAAAACTTGGAAGTTCAATGTGATTTGCTATTGTGAATTAAATCATATTTAATTAAATTAAAATTGCTATTGTGAATCAGTTGCATTATTTAGAGTTCTTCTATTATGACTCTAGTTGTGCCTTAAGTAGTTGACTCTTTAATTCTTCATTAGGGGCTTCATAACCACAGCCATTAAAATGATGCCAATGAGTCAGACAATTCTGTTATGACTTTGCCCTTCCTACCTGTTAGGTAACTTATTTAGCTTCTATCACTCTCAGATCCAATCACTGTCATTGAAATCATGGACCTTTTATCAATACCCACAGTTCCCACTTTCATCTTTAGTCTACAAAGGTCAAGCACTTTTCAAGAATGTTAATGTTTTACTCACTTAGGATTTTCATAAAAAGGAATGTCTTCTAGGCAGGTCCCATAAGGGCACATAGTTAGGGTGTTGTAAGATGAACACACATAAAAAATTTACTCAAGGTTATTCACATAATTCTGTCCAAATATACCATTAAATTTTTGGCATCTCAGCTTTAATTATAGTCACCTTTAAGTATCAATATCCACATGAGGTAGCATGCTGAATTCACAGCAGTAAACTAAGCCCAATCTGAAAGTACATTTGTCCTTTGCTGGCAATTTTTTTTACATATTCACTTGTTTTGTTCTGATATAAATATACACAGTTTTGTAATCTTTTGATGAATAAGCCTTCTCTTATGAAGTTGGACTTAGTATTGGGCCATATGATATGCAGATAGCTGGTTGGAATTGTAGATCTATAGGTAATAGAGGTAGTATGGGTATAGCATACAAAGAATTAGTATCTTGTTATAAGGTATCATTCAAGTGGAATCAGAACCAGGTATCTGTGTACAGTGGACCAGCTTCACTAGACAGAGGAGAATGGAATAATTTTACTGACACAGAAACACCAGGCAAGAGTTAGCTTCAGCATATATTTTGTTGCAGTTCTCCCAACTGCTGTCACTCTAATTCTTGGGGTTCCTCTCTTCCAAGTACTTTCTTTACTTTTCATGCAGTGAATGAATTTGATCTACATTAATCAGTAACCTGTAGAAACAAATTTTGTGTCTGATTTTTTGCTACCTCAATGCTAGGAATACAAAATAAAAGAAGATCTTTTAGAAAAGTCTCAGAAAATCTAGGTTTTCTAACATTTTATGACACCAGTAATTTAAACTTAAAGTAATGAATATAGCATTTTCGTTTTTTACTCTTGATGGTGCAGTTAGACATGGGCTACCAACCACACAGTTCTTACAGTCCTTCTCCCCATCATATTGTTTTCGCATCTGTCACTTGTTCCTCTAAAACTATAATTTTAATAGATAACTATACATGTAAATTTAACTATTGTTTGCCTCTGGGTAAAATAAACTATTAGTATCTCACCCTCTAATGCCTTCAAATCCAACCATGTCAATTAACCAGTTTGAGATTCTGATCCTTGAAAATCTTTTATCTACAACCACTTGTGTCCCAAATATTATAGAAAGCACAGATTAGTTGCAGTTTTCATATGGCCTAAATTAGCTATTTTAATCAGAGTAATTTTAAGATACATCCAGTTAGGTATTTACCAAATCATTGCAAGGGATAGAAGAGCAGGCTATAGATTAGGCCTGCAGCTATGACCCTCACAATGCCACTGCTGAACTGATTCTCAAGGAAAGAGGATCCTTTCACCACAGTGCAGAAACTGGGGAATTCAATGTTTTCAGAATTAACTCTTGGCTCTAGGAAGAACACAATACATAAGCTGTGAGCTTCAGATCATAAAGTCACTAATAACACTGCTGTTTCCAGAGTCATCGTATGAGCCGAGCAAATAGATGTTATCACTTTATTCAGTTACAAAATAGAATCTCATGAGAGTGCGTTGATTGGAAGGATCTAAATTATATCCAGATTGTACCTGAAGAAGACATAAGATTTACCTTCCAAACATCTGTAGTAACGATGACAAACCAAAAAGAAATGAGAACAGATCTAAACTTGATCTATTGTAGCTAACATAATGAAAGAATGGTTGATCATGCATTTGGGGTTCTATAAATAAATGCACTAAAAACTTTCCCATACAATGTATTATTTATATATTTTAATATATTATATGTTTAACACTTAATATATATTAATATATTATATACG
>NW_012114566.1:9208506-9296038 GCF_000951035.1 Colobus angolensis palliatus
TATATATATATAAATGTTATATGATTTATGTTTCTTTTAATGTAATTCTGAAAGAAGCTTAGTTACCAAGTCATGTTTTAAATTGTAGATTCTCTGTTGAAATTATTCCTACAACCATCCACAGATTCAATGAATTCTCGCAAACCTTGTTCAAGGAGTGTGAAAATAATTGTTGATGTAGAAAATTTAGAAAAAATATGAGAGAATACAATATCAATATCCACAGTACACACAGATAGTGAAGTAATTAAATAGCATTGTCGTGAAAAACCAAAAACCAAAATTTTGTTATATAGCTAGAGAAATAGTATGCAAATCCTGGAAATATCTGACAGAGGCCCTGCTTGAAGGATAAGCTTATTAGAAAATAAATTACAACTACTAAAGAACAATGAATGTTTCTTGATTTTTGGATAGTATGGATTGGTACAGAGAGGTCAATGAACTGTGTGGTGGTACAGATGGTCTGAGACCTACCCTGGCTCCTAAGTACAGGAAATCTTCTTTCAGACCCCACCTACATTGTTACTGGACTACTATGATATACATATTTTGGAGCACATATAATATTAATAATAGATTTGTGAGCACTTAAGATAAATACTTGGCAATTTTCTAAAATACTTTCCAAATGAATTCCCCTAAGCCACATTTCTTTATCACCTAAATTACTATTTCATATTTTGTGTCTCACCTTCTTCCTATTTTTCACAAAATATCAAAGGTGACCTTAATTCCCCTGCTTAAAACTACTTAAGTACTTCTCCTGGGTCTCAAAACAAAATTCAAATGCCTTATTTTATAAGACTCTATATCAAAAGTCATGAAACTACGGCCCTCTGAACAAATACAGCTTGCTGCTTCATTTGTAAATAAACTTTTATTGGAACAAAGATGTGGTCATTTAATTTCCGTATTATCTGTTTTTGTACTACACAGGCAAAGTTGGGTAGTTGTAACAGAGACCATATGTCTCACAAAGTTTAAAATATTTACTATGTGGCCCTTTAGAGAAAAAGTTTATTTGTTCTTGTTCTATGTTATCAAGCACCTGCCTATCTTTCAATTCTGTCTCTCATTCACTAAGCTCTAACCATGTTAGTATTTTTTTAACCTTTATTTTAGGTTCAGGAAAACATGTGCAGGTTTGTTATATATGTAAACTGCATGTGTCATGGGGGTTTGCTGTACAGATAATTTCATCACCCAGGTAATAAGCAGAGCACCCAATAGGTATTTTTTCTGATCCTCTCCCTCCTTCCACTCTTCATCCTCAAGTAGGCCCTAGTATCTATTGTTCCTGTCTTTGTGCTTATTGGTTCTCATTATTTAACTCTTTCTTACAGACGAGAACATGTGGCATTTGGTTTTCAATTCCTGTGTTAGTGTGTTTAGGATAATGGCTTCCTGCTCTATCCATGTTGCTGCAAAGGACATGATCTTGTTTTTTTTTACAGATGCATAGTATTCCATGGTGTATATATACCACATTTTCCTTATCCAGTTTACCACAGATGGGCATTTAGATTGATTCCATGTATTCACTATATTCACTATTGTAAATAATGCTGCAATAAACATACATGTGTATGTACCTTTATGATAGAATGATTTATATGCCTTTGGGTACATACCCAATAATGGGATTACTGGGTCAAATGATAAATCTGTTTTAAGTTGTTTGAGGAATCACCACAGTGCTTTCCACAATGGCTGAACAAATTTACACTCCTATCAGCAATGTACAAGAGTTCCTTTTTTCCCACAACCTCACCAACCTCTGCTATTATTTGACTTTTTAGTAGTAGCCATTCTGACTGGTATGAGATGGTATCTCATTGTGGTTTTGCTTTGCATTTCTCTAACGATTAATGATTGTATTAGTCTGCTTTTGCACTGCTATAAAGAAATACTTGAGAGGTCGGGTGCAGTGGCTCACACCTATAATCCCAGCACTTTGGAAGGCCGAGGTAGGTGAATCATGAGGTCAGGAGATTGAGATTATCCTGGCTAACACGGTGAAACCCCATCTCTACTAAAAATATTTTAAAAGTTAGCCAGGCGTGGTTGTGGGTGCCTGTAGTCCCAGCTCCTCAGGAGGCTGAGGCAAGAGCATGGTGTGAACCTGGGAGTCAGAGCTTGCAGTGAGCCAAGATTGCACCGCTACACTTCAGCCTGGGTGACAGAGTGAGAATCCATTTCAAAAAAAAAAAAAAAAAAAAAAATAGAGAAATAATGAGATTGGGTAATTGATAAAGGAAACAGGTTTAATGACACAGTTCCACATGACTGGGGAGGCCTCAGGAAACTTACAATCATGGTGGAAAGTGAAGCAGGCACTTTCTTCACAAGGCAGCAGCAGGGACTCAGTGAGCACAGGAAGAAACTACCACTTTTAAAACCATCAGATCTCATGAGACTCATTCTCACAAGAACAGCATGGAGGAAACTGTCCCCATGATCCAATCACCTCCCACTGGACCCCTCCCTCCACACATGGGGATTATAATTCTAGATAAGATTTGGATAGGGGCACAGAGCCAAACCATATCATTTCACCCTTGACCCCTCCCAAATCTTATGTCCTTTTTACATTTCAAAACCAATCATGCTTTCCCAACTGTCCCATAAAGTCTTAAGTCATTCTAGCATTAAATCAAAAGTCCATGACCAATTACCTAAGAGCCTGTAAAATCAAAAGCAAGTTAGTTCCTTCCAATATACCATGGAGGTACAGGCACTGGATAAATGCTTCCATTCCGAAATGGGAGAAATTGGTCAGAACAAAAGGGCTACAGGCACCATGCAAGTCTGAAATCCAGCAAGGCAGTCATTAAATGTTAAAGCTTCTAAATAATCTTCTTAGACTCCATGTCTCAGATCCAGGTCAGGCTAATGCAAGAGGTGGGCTTCCAGAGCCTTGGGCAGCTCCACCTATGTGGTTCTGCAGGGTACAGTTCCCCCTCCTGGCTACTTTCATGGGCTGGTGTTGAGTGTCTGTAGCTTTTCCAGATGCACAGTACAAGCTGTCAGTGGATCCACTATTCTGGGGTCTGGAGGATGGTGGGCCTCTTCACACAGCTCCACTAGACAGTTCACCAGTGGGGACCCTGTATGAGGGCTGTGGCCCCACATTCCCCTCCTTACTGCCCTAGCAGAGGTTCTCCATGAGGGCTCGACCTGTTGCAGGAAGTCAGGGACCCCAAACAGAGGGACTGGCTGAAGCCATGGCAGAAGAACATAAATTGTGAAGATTTCATGGACATTTATTACTTCCCCAAATTAATACTTTTATAAATCCTTACGTTTGTCTTTACTGCAATCTCTGAACATAAATTGTGAAGATTTCTTGTACACTTATCGCTTCCCCAATCAATACCCTTGCGATTTCCTATGCCTGTCTTTACTTTAATCTCTTAATTCTGTCATCTTTGTAAGCTGAGGAGGATGTATGCCACCTCAGGACCCTGTGATGATTGCGTTAACTGCACAAATTGTTTGTAGAGCATGTGTGTTTGAACAATACGAAATCTGGGCACCTTGAAAAAAGAACAGATGGTAGCAATGCTCAGGGAACAAGAGAGATAACCTTAAACGCTGACTGCCGGTGAGCTGGGTAGAACAGCGCCATATTTCTCTTCTTTTAAAAGCAAATAGGAGAAATATCGCTGAATTCTTTTTCTCAGCAAGGAACATCCCTGAGAAAGAGAATGCTCCCCTGAGGGTAGGCCTATGAACGGCCATCCTGGAGGAGGCTGTCTTTTATGGTCAAAGCCAAAGGGATGAAATAAGCCTCATCTCCTGTAGCGCTCCCAGGCTTATTAGGATGAGGAAACTCCCACCTAATAAATTTTGGTCAGACAGGTTGTCTGCTCTCAAACTGTGTCTCCTGATAAGATGTTATCAATGACAATGCGTGTCAGAAACTTCATTAGCAATTTTAATTTAGCCCCATCCTGTGGTCCTGTAATCTCGCCCTGCCTCCATTTGCTTTGTGATATTTTATTACCTTGTGAAGCATGTGATCTCTGTGACCCACACCATATTCATACACTCCTTCCCCTTTTGAAAATCACTAATAAAAACTTACTGGTTTTATGGTTCAGGGAGCATCACAGAACCTGCCGATATATGATGTCTCCCCCAGACATCCAGCTTTAAAATTTCTCTTTTTTGTACTCTTTCCCTTTATTTCTCAAACCAGCCAATGCTTAGGGAAATAGAAAAGAACCCACATTAACTATCGTGGGCAGGTTCCCCCGATATCCACCCTTGAAGCAAACTTCTGCCTGGGTATCAAGGAGTTTCCATACCTCCTCTGAAATCTAGGCAGATGTTGACAAACCTCAATTCTTGACTTATGTGAACCTGTAGGCCCAACACCACAAGGAAGATGCCAAGCTACCTGGGGCTTTCACCCTCTGAAGCAATGGCGAGAACTGTACATTAGCCCCTTTTACCCAGGACTGGAGCAACTGGGACACAAGGCACCAAGTCCCAAGGCTGCACATAGTTGGGGGGAGCACTGGGCCCAGCCGAGGAAACCATTTTTCACTCTTAGGTCTCCAGGCCTGTGATGGGAGGGGCTGCCATAAAAGTCTTTGACCTTCCCTGGAGACATTTTCCCCATTGTCTTTGCAATTATCATTCAGCTTCTCATTACTTATGCAAATTTCTGCAGCCAGCTTAAATTTCTACCCAGAAAATTGATTTTTCTTTTTTGTCTCATGATCATGCTGCAAATTTTCCAAACTTTTATCCTCTGTCACCTCTTGAATGTTTTTCTGCTTAGAAGTTTCTTCTGCTAGATACCCTAAATAATCTCTCTCAAGTTTAAAGTTTCAATGATCCCTAGGGTGGGGGTAAAATGCTGCCAGTCTCTTAGCTAAGGCATAGTAAGAGTAATCTTTGCCCTACTTCCCAATGAGTGCCTCATCTTCATCTGAGAACACCTCAGCCTGCTTTTTATTTTCCATATCACTATCAGCATTTGAACCAAACCAGTCAACAAGTCTCTAGGAAGTTCCAAACTTTCCTAGATCTTCTTGTTTTCTTCTGAGCCCGCCAAACTGTTCCAACCTCTGCCTGTTACCCAGTCTCAAAGTTACTTGCACATTTTTTGGTGTCTTTATAGCAGTGCCCCACTACCTTGGTACCAATTAACTGTACTAGTCCATTTATGCACTGCTATAAAGAAATACCTGAGACTGGGTAATTTGTAAAGGAGACCATTTTAATTAATTCACAGCTCCACATGGCTGGGGAGGACTCAGGAATCTTACAATCATGGTGGAAGTTGAAGCAGGCACCTTCTTCACAAGGCAGCATGAGGGGCTGAGTGAACACAGGAAAAAACTATCACTTTTAAAACCATCAGATCCCGTAAGACTCACTCTCTAATACGAAAACAGCATGGGGAATGCTGTCCCAAGATCCAATCGCCTCCCACTGGGTCCCTCCCTGGAAACATAGGAATTACAATTTGAGATGAGATTTGGGTAGAGACACAGAGCCAAACCATTTCAATGATGTTGAGTATTTTTCAGCTTGTTGGCCACATGAACGTTTTCTTTTGAAAAGGCTCTGTTCATACCCTTTGCCCACTTTTTAATGGGGTTGTTTTTTGCTTGTAAATTTGTTTAAGTTTCCTATAGATTCTGGATATTAGACTTTTGTTGAATACACAGTTTGCAAAAATTTTCTCTCATTCTCTAGGTTACCTATTGTACTCTGTTGATAGTTTCTTTTGCTGTGCAGAAGCTCTTTAGTTTAATTAGATCCCCTTTGTCAGTTTTTGATTTTGTTGCAACTACTTTTGGCATCTTGATCATAAAATCTTTGCCAAGTCCTATGTCCAGAATGGTATTTCCTAGGTTATCTTCCAGGGTTTTTATTTATTTAGGTTTTATATTTATGTCTTTAATCCATCTTGAGTTGAATTTTTTACATGTAGTATAAAGTAGGGATCCAATTTCAATCTTCTGCATATGATTGACCCATTATTCTAGCATCATTTATTGAATAGAGAGTCCTTTCCCCCATTGCTTTTTATCAGCTTTGTCAAAGATCAGAAGCTTGTAGGTGTGTAGCTTTATTTCTGGGGTCTCTATTCTGTTGCACAGGTTTATGTGTCTATTTTTGTATCAGTACCATGCTGTTTGGTTAGTGTAGCCCTGTAGTATAGTTTGAAGTCAGGTAATGTGAAATCTCCAGCTTTGTTACTTTTGTTTAGGATTGCCTTGGTTATTTGGGCTCTTTTTTGGTTCATGTGAATTTTAAAATTGTCTTTTCTAGTTCTGTGAAGAATGTCATTGGTAGTGTGATAGGAATAGAATTGAATCTATAAATTGCTTTAAGCAGTACGGCCATTTTAATGATATTGATTCTTCCTCCTATCTATGAGCATGGAATGGCTTCCCATTTGTTAGTGTTATCTCTCATTTCTTTGAATAGTGTTTTGCAGTTCTCATTGTAGAGATCTTTTACTTCCCTTGTTAGCTGTATTCCTAGATATTTTACTGTTCTGGGGGCAATTGTGAATGGGATTGTGTTTCTGATTTGGCTCTTGCCTTGGAAGTTGCTGGTGTATATGAATGCTACTGATTTTTGTACATTGGTTTTGTATCCTGAAACTTAGCTGAAGTTGTTTATCAGCTCGAGGAGCTTTTGGGCCAAGACTATGGGGTTTTCAAAATATAGAATCATGTTTTCTGCAAACAAGGATAGTTTCACTTCCTCTATTCCTTTTGGAATGCCTTTTATTTCTTTCTCTTGCCTGATTGCTCTGGCCAGGCCTCTCAATACTATGTTGAATAAGAGTGGTGAGAGAGGGCATTCTTTTCTTAAACTGGTTTTCAAAAGGAATGTTTCCAGATTTTCCCCATTCAGGATAACGTTGGCTGTGGGTTTGTCACAGATGGCACTTATTATTTTGAAGTACATTCCTTCAAAGTCTAGTTTATTAGGGATTTTTAATATAAAGCAATGTTGGATTTTATCAAAAGTTTTTTTGCATCTATTGAGATAATCATGTAGTTTTGTTTTTACTTTTCTTTATGTGGTGAATTCCATTTATTGATTTGTGTATTTTGAACCAACCTTGCATCCTATGGATAAAGCCTACTTGATCAGGGCAGATTAACTTTTCATTATGCTACTGGATTCAGTTTTGTTAAGAATTTTTGAATCTATGTTCATCAAGGATATTGGCCTGAAGTTTTCTTTCTTTGTTGTGTGTCTGCAGGTTTTGGTATTAGGATGGTGCTGGCTTCATTGAATGAGTTGGAAAGGAGTACCTCCTCAATGTTTTGGAATTGTTTCAGTAAGAATGATACTAGCTCTTCTTTATACATCTGGTAAAATTCAGCTGTGAATCTCTCTGGTCCTGCACTTTTTTTTTGGTAGGTAGGCTTTTTACTACTGATTCAATTTTAGAACTCATTATTGGTCTATTCAGGAATTCAATTTTTTCCTAGTTTAGTCTCAGGAAGTAATATGTGTCCATACATTTATCCATGTTTTTCCTAGATTGTCTAATTGGTGTGCATAGAAGTGTTCACAGTGGTCTCTGATGTTTTTGCTTTTGTTTGTATTTCTGTGGGGTCAGTGGTAACATCCCCTTTGTCATGTCTAATTTTGTTTATTTGGCTCTTCTCTCTCTTTTGCTTCAGTAGTCTAGTTAGAGGTCTATCTATTGCATTTATGTTATCAAAAAATCAACTCCTGAAATCATTGATTTTTTGCATTTGTGTGTGTGTGTCTCAGTTTCCTTTAGTTCAGCTCTAATTTTGATTATTTCTTGTCCTCTGCTAGCTTTAGGGTTGTTTACTCTTGCTTCTCTAGTTCTTCCAGTTGTGTTGTTAGGTTGTTAATTTGAGAGCTTTCTAACTTTTTGATGTGGGTATTAAATGCTATAAACTTTCCTCTTAACACTGCATTAGCTGTGTCCCAGAGATTCTATGTTGTATCTTTGTTCTTATTAGTTTCAAATAATTTCTTGATTTCTATCTTGATTCCATTATTTACCCAAAAGTCATTCAGGATTAGGTTGTTTAATTTTCATGAAATAGAAATTTCCATTGTATGGTTTTGAATGATTTTATTAGCATTCATTTATATTTTTATTGCACTGTGGTCCCAGAGTGTTGTTGGCATGATTTTTTTTTTTTTTTAATTTGCTAATATTGCTTTGTGTCTGATTTGTGGTTGATTTTTTAATATATGCCATATGGCAATGATAACAATGTTTATGCTGTTGTTTTGTGGTGAGTAGTTCTGTAGATGTCTATTAAGTCCATTTGATCAAGTGTTGAGATAAGGTCCTGAATAGCTTTGTTAATTTTCTGCCTCATTGATCCATCTAATACTGTCAGTAGGGTGTTGAAGTCTCTCACTATTACTGTGTGGGAATCTAAGTCTCTTCACAGGTGTCTAAGAACTTGCTTTATAAATCTGGGTGCTCCTGTATTGGCTGCATATATATTTAGAATAGGTAGGATTTCTTGTCAAATTGAAGCCTTTATCATTATGTAATGCCCTTCTTTATCTTTTTTTTATTTTTATTGGTTTAAAGTCTGTTTTATCTGAAATTAGAATTACAAATCCTGCTTTTTTCTGTTTTCTATTTTCTTGGTAGATATTTCTTTATCCCTTTATTTTAAGCCTATGCGTATCATTGCATGTGAGATGGGTCTCTTGAAAACATCATACCATTAGATCTCACATTTTTATTCCCCTTGCTACTCTGTGTCTTTTAAGTGGGGCATTTAACCCATTTACATTCGATACTAGTATTGATATGTATGGATTTGATATTGTTATTGTGTCATTAGGGGGTTATTATACAGACTTGTTTATACTGTTGGTTTATTGTGTCACTGGCCTGTGTGCCTAAGCGTGTTTTTTTGTGGTGGCTCATAATGGTCTTTCCTTTCCATATTTAGCACTCCTTTCAGGACCTCTTCTAAGGCAGGTCTATTGGTAACAAATTCCCTCAGCATTTGCTTATTTGGAAAGGCTCTTACTTCTTGTTCATTTTTGAAATTTGGCTGGATACAAGATTCTTGGGTGGCCAAGTGCAGTGGCTCATGCCTGTAATCCCAGCACTTTGGGAGGCCGAGGTGGGTGGATCATAAAGTCAGGAGATCAAGACCATCCTGGCTAACACGGTGAAATCCCTTTTCTACTAAAAATACAAAAAATTAGCCAGGCTTGGTGGTGGGCACCTGTAGTCCCAGCTACTTGGGAGGCTGAGGCAGGAGAATGGCATGAACCCAGGAGGTGGAGCTTGCAGTGAGCCAAGATCACGCCACTGCACTCCAGCCTGGGCAACAGATTGAGACTCCAGCTCAAAAAAAAAAAAAAAAGATTCTTGGGTGAAAAACTTTTTTGTAGTAATACTAAATATAGGTTCCCAATCTCTCTGGCTTGTAGCGTTTCTGCTGATAGATCCACTGTTAGCCTGATGGAGCTACCTTTGTAGTTGACCTGCTGCTTCTCTCTAGCTGCCTTTAACATTTTTTCTTTCATTTTCACCTTACAGAATCTGATGATCATGTGTCTTGGGATGGTCTTCTTGTATAATATCTCACAGGGGTTCTCTGAATTTCCTGGATTTGAATGTTGGCCTCTCCAGCAAGGTTGAGGACATTTTCATGTACTATATACTAAAAGATGTTTGCCAAATTGCTTGTTTTCTCTCCATCTCTTTCGGGGACACCAATGAGTCATAGATTTGATCTCTTTACATAATCCCATATTTCTCAGAGCTTGTCTTCATTCTGGTTTATTCTTTTTTCTTTATTTCTGTCTGACTGAGTTATTTCAGAGAGCCCATCTTCAAGCTCTGAGATTCTTTCCTCAACTTGGTGTATTCTTCAGTTAATACTTGGGATTGCATTATGCAATTCTTGAAATATGTTTTCCAGCTCTATTGATCAGTTTGATTCTTTCTTATAATGGCTATTTTGCCTATCACCTCCTGTCTTGTTATATTGTGATTCTTAGCTTCTTTGGATTGGGTTTTGATGTTTTCCTGAATTTCAAGGATCTTTGTTCCTATTCATATTCTGAATTCCATTTCTGTAATTTCATCCACTTCAACCCAGTCAATAACTTGCTTGGAAATTAGTAGAGTAATTTAGAGAAAAGAAGGTGCTCTGAGTTTTTGAGTTGTGAGAATTCTTGCACTGCTTCTTTCTCATTTGTGTGAGCTAATGTTTCTTCAATCTTTGAAGCTGCTGTCCTTTGGATGGATTTTTTTTTTCTTTTTTTCTTTTTTTCTTTTTTTCCCTTTTTTCCCTTTGTGTGTGTGTGTGGATGCCCTTAGGGGTTTCATTATGGTGTAAGGATAAGGTAAATTCAGTTGACTGGCTTCTATTCTCATCCACTCCTGGGTCTGGAAGGAGTCACCTCCACTTACCCTCTCCATGCCTTTCTTTCTTTTGTTGGGTGTTGTAGTCCACATGGATCCCTCAGACAGAGGCAGCAGTTGGCAGACAAGCTGTATCCTTACCATGTCAGCCCTATTCTGCTGTTTGTGTGTTTCCTGGGGAAAACGGGGTTGCACCCGCTTGCAAAGTTCAGGCCCCTGGGTTGGAAGCTTTAGTGGGTGTGACCCGTCTGGCTAAGGGAGGCAGGGATGGAAAGACTTGCGGCCCTGCCACCTGGGTGTTTCCAACGCAACAATAGGCTGTGCCCTCAGCAAATTCAGGCAGAAGTAGGACTACTGGGCCTGAAGCTCCAACATCTGTTGCCCACCTGGCTTTTGGTGACAGTGGAGGGTGGGCTCATGCATCCCGCTGTCCTGCTGTCCTGTTTCCTAGGAAGCTATTTCCTCCAGTTAAGTTCACACAAAAGTGGAGCCACTAGGTGGGAAGCTCTGGCAGCATTGCCTGACTGGCTACGAGTGATGGGGTGGGGAGGTGGGTGGAGTAGCTGACTGAGTTTGGGCGGAAGCAGGACTGCTGGGACGGAAGCTGGTGCCAAGCTCCAACCAGGAAGGGGGCATGGAGGAATCTTACTGCTCTCAGGCACCGCAACTGCGGCCTGTGTTGGGGCTATGGCGCTAAGTCCTAGTCTGGGGTCTGGAGCCCTGTGCTTGTACTGGTCCCTTTGGACTTGAGAATTACCTCCGTAAAACATCCAGGTGGCTCTGTGCCTCAGTCTAGAAGCATGGTGGGAGAATGCAGAAGCAGGGGTTGGCAGTGGGATTCTCTCATCCGGAGTCTTGCACAGGTCCCTGTGGAGAATGTGAAAACCCCTGGGGCTTTCACTCACTCATCTTCCCCGTTTTGGAAGGGTTCTACTGGCTCCGCACTGAGCCCAGACAGGCTATGCCCAGTTTGTCTTCTCTATACTACCTGTGTTTTCCTGCTGCCTTGATGGATCTCATTGTGGTTTCTCAAATGATTGGCCTGCAGGGTCAGTGTTCACTAGCCCTTTCCTTTCCGCCCCATGAGAGCTGAGAAGATAAATTGCTTCCAGTCTGGCATCTTGGTCCCATCTTCCCATGTTAGCATTTTTACTATTGCTGGAAACCAATATTGCTTTCCTCCCTGAAGTACTTGGGACATGCTTGTCCCAGTATCTAGAATGGACTAGACTGTTGCATCACTAACTCCATCTTTACCTTGAGGTCATTTATTCAAAGAAGTTTTCATTGAATATTCTACTTTAATAGGGTTCCTCTATTATTCTCTCAGTTCTCGTTCCCTTTATAGAATTTATTATAACGTAAATGCACTTTGCATTGTTAACATTTTGCTATATTTTGTGTAGTTCTATGCCATTTTATTACATGTAGAGATTCATGCAACCACCATTTCTATGAAGATAGAGAACTAGTCCATCACCACAAGCATCTCCTTCAGGATACCTCCCTTCCTTGCCACTTACCACACCATCCCTAACTCTTGGCAACAGCTTATCTGTTTCTCATATCTATAATTTTTAATCCACCTTATTTTGAGTTACTTAATTTTGGCATGTCTCTTCTAACATAAATTAAGCTCCACAAAGGCACAGACATGCCTGTCTGATTCACCATTTTACCCCAACTTCTGAATTTTCTAGAATCCAAAATTAGTCTATTGTAAGATTATCTGGTGGATGTCTCTAATCAAATTTCAATGCTCTATTTAAAAGCAAGGTTAAAAAAAAAAAAAAACTAAAGAAGAACTCTCAGTCAAGGCAGTGGCCTGCCAAAATTTTAATTGCAGCTCTTTTTATTAATAAACACTATTATTCACTAGCAATAGGCAGCAAACTTTATGTGATAATGCCAATCGATGTACTGAAAAAAATGCATCATAAGTGAAACATAAAAGGGGCAACTATATTAATATGCAGAGAACCATAGGGCTTTATTTAAACATCTATCCTGTTACAGTGTTTTGGAAGTATTATTTGTTGTAAAACTTGCACAGTTTGGGAATAGCTATGTAAAATTAACAGCTGAATCGAGTTACGGAATCATTTACTAACCAGTTGTGTCTCATGAACAATTGCTCCAAATGCATTGACTTGATTTTAAAAGAGATGCTGACAACTTTGTGAAGACCTTAAAAAGCATTTTACTCAGAAACAACTCTCTTAAGGCTGTATATGATTTCTGTGTTTATTTTATGTGCCTTTTATTGATAGTGTATTTTTGTTTCTATTGTTAACTTCAGAAATATTTACCATTCCTTAGAAAAATGGTTTGCATCACAGTAGTCTGTTTAGTTGTTAAGACTTCATCTGTCCTGCTACTTACTTGTCTCTTGACATCATCTTTTGTGTCAGAAATCAGGGCCATTTGAAATTGGAATGACTGTAACTTCATACACCGTGAATAATTGGATAGAGATGCCAATTGTGTTTTACCAACCTTCAATTCTATTCCTAGTCTATTCTGCATTTGTAAAGCACCCGTTGACTTATTCTAATGATCACTCATAAATTCAAGTTGCACAGGCATCTTTATTTTCCTCAACAATCCTTGTAAAGATGCAGAAACTGAAGTCATAATAAGCACTTGGGTTATAAGCAACTTCCATTTTTTATAGCAAAAGAGGAGAAGAAAGTACCAAAAATTATTCTCTCTTACTTAACTAGCAAGAAAGAATGCAAGATATTAAAATATTTTGGATATAAATGGAAATTTCCAAGAAAAAAATTGATAACATTTTCTTTTGTACATAGTTGCATTTATGCAATTTCAACAAATATTGACAAAGAATAATTTTAACTTCTAATGCTATGAGAAGAACCATGATAAGAGTGTTAGCAAGTCAAACTCATCAGAACTTTATGAGAAGAACTGAAATATAAAGTAGGACTGCATGTAAGCCATACCTTTAGAAGATATAAGGCGAATTTCATTGTCACCTATTAATCATTTATAGTAAAAGCAAAAGCATCATAAATTATGTATTAAACACCATTAGGTAATATTACTATTATCATTTTGTTCAAATACATGATTAAGTCTTAGGAAGATTTACAAGCCCTATTACTGTGTTTCTTTCCAATGTGTTTCTAATAAAATCTCATATTTGTTCTGATAATATATCTAGATAAGTATCTAGATGGATCTAAAGCTAAAGACAGATAAGTGAAAGAAACACTACTGAAAAATGAATGCTATATTTTTAATTGTTTCAGAACTGACACGTGACTCAAATAGAGAAGTCTGCTTAGGTTGTCAAAAGGTTTTCCATCATTGCTTCTGTTGTATGTAATGATATACAAATAAAAGAAGTTTTAATTTTTGTTTACTTCTCTCAATCCTTTCCTAGAATCTCCAGTTGTTTAATGTTAATACTTCACAGAATTTTGACTTAATCTTATTCTTTTGTCCATCTGTATTTTCTTTCAGGAAATCTCATTTATTTCTATAATTTCCATTATTAGTAAAGGTCAAAGTTTTGTCTCATTTCTCTCGACATTATGTCTCTTCTGACTTTGTTTCTCCTTACTTTTAGCTAATATTTCTGAATGTCAGAAGCCACCTCAAAATGATCATATTCTGACACATAATAGTGATCACATTATCACTCCCCAAACTCACTCTTCTCTCACTAGTCTATATATCTGTTGTCAGTAGCACCATTTTCTCTGTCAGCAAAACAATTCAGAAACACTCTCTTTTTTGTGTTGCCTTCACAACATTATTGGTTTACCTCAATCCCATCTCTGGGAGGTTTTTGTTGCTGTCTCTCATCCACATCACTATTTCCAGTGCCACAGTTTAGGCCCTCCCTCATTCATTCTACAGTCTCACTGAGCCATTCATTATAAAAGCCATATTTTTATTATTTTAACAATATCTCTCCATAATCTACAGAATGAAACTGAAATATAAATGACCCCAGTGTGGCTCATGCTCACTTTGAGGATGCTCTTCACGCAGATGCCACGTTTGCTCTTCTGTTTTACTAAACGAATCATTTCCTTTTCTTTAAAAGTGATAAGCCCTTCGCATCCTTCCAAGATTAGCTGAAATAAAGATGATTTTCTGTTGTGGGAGGCCTTGATGGCATCTTACGCGCAAAGTTAGTTTTGTTGTCCTTTGTTCTCCAATAGTAGTTTTGAAACATTTAGATTATTGCCCTTTGCCTATTGTACATATTTATTTGTTTATGGGTTTATATAAATGATATATTCCTATATTTTCTCACGACTTGGGCAGCTCCTTAAAGATAAAGCCTTGGATTTTATTCATGTTAAGTCACCTCTGTAAACTATACTTTGGAAAAATAAGAAGCCCTCAATAAATGATGTTCATAAATGAGTTTTGTGGCATCCTCTCAGCCTGACATGCAGAGATACTAAATAAATGTTTCTTGACTTTAGATAAAATGATATAATATTAAGAAGGTTAATTTCTTCTTATGGGCTACAGAATTTTATGTTCCAGGTACCAATTTCTACTTATTTTATAATACGTATTTTAAAACTAAAAATAAGTTAGCAGTTTGTATTATCAATAAATAATTTATCATCCCCAAACAGTCTGGCATATTTCTTAGAACTGCATTTTACAAAATATTTCCAAAATAACCAATATATTTTAAGCAATTTTCCTTTGAAGAAATCCCTCAAAATGTGACAGAAAAACATTTTCCTTGTGGATTTTTATATACCTTTGTTTTTCAAATCAAACACTGTATTCAAGCAAAGCCTAACTTTGGAATCTTATATTAAGTAAAACAGAAAAATCCCAAGCTGCTACAGAGCTCCAAATGCTTAATCCCCCTTTCTGCAGCCCAGCTTCTCCCCATCTGCTGGCTTTCCAAAAGAAGCCTCAAAAAGCACCACTCTCGAAACAGGATGAATAGTGTTGCAACGCTCTGTTCTAAGATACCACTATCCGTAGCAGATGCTCAATGATTTCAGAACTAAGAAATTGGGTGAGCAAGGTAGGTAGAACTGATTTGGTCATCAGTTAAATTTGCATCTCTACTATTTTTTTATGCAAAATTTTTCTCTGTGTATTACATCTTCAAATTTGTATCCCCTCTTGTGCCAAGTGGCTGTCCAAAACCTTCAATTAGAATCTATATTAATCTAGTTTGTTTATGAGAAGATGAGTGGCCTGCCGACGCCCATAAATGCATTAGAACATGTCCTGGAAAATTTTATTATTTCAAAAATGCCAACATGGTTGTTATTTATGACCTTGATTTTATCTCAAATTTGGGCAGATGCTATGAGGACATGACAAACAGGGAGGATAATTTGTGTATTATCAAGGACAGAGGAACATTGAAAGTATTCAGAAAAAAATTGGAAAATTATCTATTACAAGTTATCTGCAGCTCTGGGAGAGAGAGAACATTTAAAATATTCTTTTTGGATATGAATTTTTATTTTATGGGTTAATACTGCAATATTTCATAATTTTTTATATAGATTTCAGAATTTTCTTTATTCTTTTTTCAACAAATGATGTTTGCTCTGATTTAGGCACTGTTCTGATTCCTAGTGGTACAAAGTGTACAAACAAAATCTCTAGCCACACAGAGCTTGTATTTCAGCAGTGGTAACAGACAATAATTGAGATAAGTAAGTAAAATATAGAGATTTTCTTGTTAGTAATAGGTGGTACTTATAAATTGCTATCAATATCATACTAAAATTTTTTTGTATTTCCCATCTTTAACCTAAAACATTTAATAAGCTTTCAGTGAATTTTGCTTGCTCTTTTATTTTCCAAACATTTTAGGTTTCTTCTTTATGTTCCCTACTTTTAACTCTGATTCTTCAGCCCCTGCACCCTATTCTTCCTGAACAATTTCTCTCTCTAAATGATTTGTGATCCACTGGCAGCTCAGTGCTAAAGAAAGTGATATATCCTGATGAAGCCATTAAGCACTGTACTATGGACATTAAGAGGATGATATAGGCGTGATTTCAATCATGCAAAAGGAAACTACCCTCGTTCTAAGAAGGAAAAGCACCAGAGAGCTTAACCCACTGTAGTTTACATTTTCATTTCATTAGATTCAAATCTGGGGATGTCAGAAGAAATTAACACTTTTCCCCCACAAGGCAATCACTGTTAAGTGTCATCATCATCAGACGTGTGTTGCACACCCGCAGAGAGCAGGCTGGGACTTGGAATGCACAGCACACTGAGAAGAACCAAAGTACAAATGGAGGAGAAATGGGTTGATAAAATGGAAAATATATTAAAAGAAAGTTGGACCCTTCACCTTGTGCTGTCAAGATTTTCTGTAAAAATCACTGTTTTACAAAAGTCATAACATTGTTTTCAAGCTCTGTTATAACCCTAGGTTATGTTTAAGTTAATCTGTTTAGTTACTCTTGCACTTAAAGTGTTACAGTACTTAATTTTCTTTGAAATATAGATGTAACCTGCTTTATGAAATAGATCCTTAAATGGCATATAGAAATTATGTATTTTGGGTAAATTAAGTTTCAAATTAAGAACAGGTCATAGAACTAAAGTAAGGTCTATGAGAAAATGTGTTTACCTAATGCAAAATTAGAGTAATTGTGCTTTAATTTGATATTATTATAGGGATGAATATGAAATAATAGGATATTGAAGCCATTTCACCTATATTGTCTATTTTGTTAAGGCTTAATTTCATGTTTATTGAAACATTTCTTGATTATATGTTACATAGTATATATACCATTTTGGTATACACATGGTATCAAATTAAATTCTATAAAGTATATGGTACTTTGATTAGGTTATTTACAAATCATTTCTAACAGATCAAAGATATTTGTTCTTAAGCAGGGCCAGCCCAAAGTAAAAAGAAATTAGAAATAGCTTTAATTCCTTTAGCAAATACTATTTTAACAAAGCCTACACTGTCTTTCATAATGAAAAATTCTGGATAATGAAATGTATATAAGTATTAAAGACAAAAATTAAGCATTCAAAATTAAAATTATACTATAATATAAAACTCACTGATATTCTTACTGGCAATTTAAACTAGTTAAACACTAAGATTTTTTTCAACACAAATCTATTTTCTCTGAAAAATATTAAATATATTTCAATCTTTTTTGAAATCTAGGTTCATAATTAATAATAGCAATTATTTCAGTGAGCTATATTAGAAATAAAACCTTAGGGCCTGTGGAACTATGAAGGGCCATTTACCTCTATAGAAAATAATACTGTTTAAAGCTTTAAATCATTGGCCTGCTTTTCTTACCTTATTTTTCTGCCTCTTTCTTTCTGTTATATCAAAAGATTTTAGTTTCTAATGCTAATTCTATAGCTGATAAAAGCATTTCCTCTATTTGGGATTATCATTATAAATTAATGTGACCTTGGAAAGCAGAAATCAATCTCATTAGAATTAAGTAAAAACTAACTATATAGACCTGAGTAAGAATTCTAGGGTCTTTTCTGTAAAAAGTATAAAGACAGTGAAATTGTCTTAAGCCAATCATTTTGGGTGTGTGGGTGTGTTTGTGCATGGGTGTGATGCATTACTAATTTGTCGTATCTTGATAAAAAATAGACAGCTTATTATTTGGAAATACATGAAATAAAACTATAATTAAAAAAATCTATTTAAATTTAAAGAAGCGCTCAGGTCTGCTAATTGGTTGATCTGTGCAACTTGTTCTCATAGTTACTCTTTGGAAATTATTATTATTAAATTTGAAAATATTATGTTGCTTTTTAGATAGGTGGTATCTCATACTGGTGAAGTATTTTTATATGTGCTCAACACCAAATTAAGTTATTATTTTTTTTTTTTTTGGAGAAGAGGAGACAAATATAATCAATGAGCTCTTTCATAAAAGAACTTAGATGCTGCCCGAGGCCATGGGAGCCCACCCCCTGCATCGGCACGCCCTGGATGTGAGACAGGGAGTCAAAGGATATTATTTTGGAGCTTTAAGATTTAATGACTTCTCTGCCAGGTTTCAGATTTGCATGGGGCCTATAGCCCCTTGGTTTTGGCCAATTTCTCCCTTGTGGAGTGGGAACATTGACTCAATGCTTATAGCCCCATTGCATCCTGGAAGTAACTAGCTGACTTTTGATATTACAGGCTCATAGGCAGAAGGCACTTGTCTTGTCTCAGATGAGACTTTGGACTTGGACTTTTGAGTTAATGCTGCAATGAGTTAAGACTTTGGAGGACTGTTGGGAAGTCATGATTGGTTTTGAAATGTTGAAAAGAAATAAGATTTGGGAGGGGCCAGAGGCAGAATGATATGATTTGACTCTGTGTCCTGAACCAAATCTCATCTTGAACTGTAATCTCCACATGTCAGAAGAGGGGCCTGGTGGGAGGTGATTGAGTCATGGGGCAGACTTCCCCCTTGCAGTCCTTGTGATAAAATTCTCACAAGATCTGGTTGTTTGATAAGTTTGTAGTTTTTTTCTCCTTGGCTTTCTCCTGTCTCACCATGGTAAAGACTTGCTTGCTTCCCCTTTGCCTTCCACCATGATTGCCAATTTCCTGAGGTGTCCCAGTCATGCTTCCTATTAAGCCTGTAAAATTATGAACCAATTAAACTTCTTTTCTTTATAAATTTGCCCAGTTTTAGGTAGCTCTTTATAGCAGTGTAAGAACGAACTAATACAGATGCTAATTAGCGAATAGGGAACTATGTAAGTGAAAAATGGAAAAAAATATAGGATGACACTATGAAGAGTTGGTGTTTTGAACTATGTGTGGTTCCTGGCCTAGCAGCATCTACTTCACCTAGTAGCTTGTTACACAGGCAGACCTGTAGGCCCCACCCTATACCTGCTATATAAGAATCTACATTTTTATAGGCTCCCCAGGAGGCCCATTTGCACCTTAATATTTAAGAAATAGCTTCATAGTATACCACTGTAGATTTATTCTGATTATAAACATTTTTGAACTACATGGAAGATGCCACGCAACGCACAGCAGAAACACAGAAAGGAGTACACACCATAAGAGGCTCTGGATCTTAAAGTCCAAATAGCGCCAACTCTATATCCAAGAAAATACACACCTAGGGAGACTACTGGGAGAGGAAAGGCTGAGTAATCTCTCAAGTTATCTCTTAGTGGTAAATTCTTGATAGTCTACTAAGTTCAAACCTTTTTCTTTGAGGACATAATCCTTTTAAAAAGAAAAATACACCCTAACTAAATTTCACTTTACCTGTCTAAATCTTACCAGCCCTAAAAACCCAAAGTGAATTCCTATCTAGAAAATTTTCTTGATGCTGATTTTCTTGATCTTAGTGCTAGGTAGGGCTATCTGCATGTGTATGACCGCATATGCTTCTGTGTATTTAAGGTTAGAACATAAAGCAAATTATAAAATCCTTCATCAGAACAGATACAACATATGATTCCTTGCTTTTCTATCAGCATAGAGCATAATGTGTGTCCCATAGCAACAAGAAGGAGAGAGCTGAGTGTCATAAAGGACAGCTAGAGAGACTACATGCCTGGGACTGGGAGGCTACAGAAAAGAAGATAGGGTTTCATGGCTCTCTATTTTGCCCAGGTATGCTCCAGGGTACTAAAACTCTCACTCTTCATATAAGTTTTTTGGGAATCTATAAGAACGTTGTGAAGGGTTAGCACAGCTATTGATTTAGTTGGCAACTGTGGAAGCATTCAGGGTTAAGCGTAATCCTTGTATCCCTGTTAGTAACCTGCTTATCTTCTAAACCATCTCCAAATGAATGCTTGCAACCCTGGGCATTCCCCATATGCTTTGGCATCAGTCTTTGGCATTCACTGTTGTTTCATAAAATAACATCCTTCTTGAAACCAGATTGGGAAAAAAAAATCAAGGGAAATCCTTGGCAATTTGCCTTGAATCCCAGTAGATGTTATGCTTTTCTACAGAGAGCACAGGCAGGTAGATTCGGAATGAGTCAGCCTTGCTCAAGGATCAGATGCAGGTGAAGAGAGAGCAAGAGTCCCAGAATGAAGCCTGTCCTTCCTCAAAGCAAGCCCTCATTTAATTTACCTCTTCCATTTGGTGGGAGTAAGAAAATGAACAGGCTTACTAATGCCATCATCCAGAAATAAAAATTTAATATGTCTAAAATTTTTGCATTGAATCATTTTATTTTCATTGTTCACATCTGGGTAGTTTAGTAAAAGCAGTACAATTTTTAACATGAATGACCATGTGATGAAAAGAGTAAGATTCTGATTTTAGAGACATTCTAGATAGAACAAATCCTCTCCTCTACTTAAGCCAACATTTAAATGTACATGGTGGCCAGGTTTGGTGGCTCACGCCTATATTCTCAACATTCTGGGGAGGCCAAGGTGTAAGGATCTCTTGATGTCAGGGGTTCAAGATCAGCCTTGTGAACATAGCAAGACCCTGTCTCTACAAAAATAAAACCATGATCACTGGATCATGGTTCCAGTGAACCATGATCACTGTACTCTACTCCAGCCAAGGTGACAGGAGACCTTGTTTCAAATAAATAAATAAATAAATAAATAAATAAAGTACCTATAATCCCAGAACTCTGGGAGGCCGAGGTGGGCAGATCATGAGGTCAGGAGTTCGAGGCCAGCCTGGCCAAGATGGTAAGACCTTGTCTCTACTAAAAATACAAACATTAGCCTGGCGTGGTGGCACGCACCTGTATTCCCAGCTACTCAGGAGGCTGAGGCAGGAGAATGTCATGAACCAGAGAGGCAGAGGTTGCATTGAGCTGAGATCTTGCCACTGCACTCCAGCCTGGGCAACAGAGCGAGACTCCATCTCAAAAAAAAAAAAAAAAAAAAAATTGTGCATGAGAACCACTTGGGGAGTATATAAAAATGCAGAATCTTGGGCCCCAAATCTTAGTCATTCTGATATGCTAGGTCTAAAGCAAGGCATAAATATGAATTTTTAATGGGAACCCTTTGTCATTCTAATAAAGAGAAAGACTACCTGCCCCAGATCTTTGTTACAAAGATCTGTGAGTCAAAAAGCATAATTTTAGCTGCCAACCAATCCTTTAGAAATGAGCCTACTTCCTTTTTTAATGCTTTTTGTCTCTCTGCAAGTTTTTCTGTTTGTTCCTTACTCCTGGAGTGAGCAGCAGAGAAGGTAAAATACGAATGTATTCACAGTCTGTTGATATGTATTCAAAAATAATCTTCTGGAGAGGGTGCCCATATGTTCTGGTTGCCCAATTTATGCCATTTGTCCCAGCAACGCATCCTATATCACTCTCAAAAGTGTTCAAGTTTGAACAATGAGTTTCATGGTCACCTTAATCCTAAATTAACAACTATAAGTGAGAAGCATGGAGAAGTGCATTCATACCAAAATAATTCTATTTTCTGCTTTTCAAAGCCATTCCTTAAGTAGAGAGCATGAATGTCATTCAAAATGTGTTTTTTAAAAGGGAATAATTGTATAAATTGTAAAGGGTTTATTATGGTTTCCAAAATATATGCTTAATGACAAATTCTCTACTCTTATCCTTTTTTGGAGGGATTAGGAAAACTTTCTAATGTCAACAACTGGGATGAAAATGTAATGTCAATAAAATGTCAAAACATAAATCTAAAAATACTTTTATTTAAAACAAATGAAGCCATCATTTATATAATTCCATTAGGTTTTCTGCCAGACCCTAATTCAAAATGTGTAAATTATTAACCACATTACATTGTATTCAGTTCTTCATTTTTCACTAATAGGTGGCTGCCTAAATTTCTACAGTTGCTATAATTTTTCTTGAGAATTTATAGAATTTTAATATTAGATTACATGAAAAAATACTAGCATTTTTTTAACCTTACGTTTTTACTCACCCTTTTCAACTACTGAAAGTCAATTTATTAAAAGTGTAAAAGCAGCCAGAGGAAGGAAGGAACTCTGCTGCAGCTGCTACAAACCCAAATTTCTGAAAACTGGAAATCTCTTGCAGTTCCTCTATATCTCAAAATTAATCAGAAAATAAACTTGCACTACAAATGTGTACCCTTTCTTCTTAGAAATTCAGGGAAGTATCATTATGAGATTGCTGTGATTCTAATTTAAATTCAGAATTTCTAACAAGCTTCCTGCCAGCCTTCAGAACTTATTTGTCTGTCCGTCCCTCTGCAAACCTGCCTGCAAACCCAGATGTTTTGCCATCCGCCAACTCAAATTCTCTTACCAGGATCCTAAATATGTCTACCCCCTGTAAAGCAAGACCTTATGCCTCAGTTCCCCCATTTGAGCTGACTTTGCTTCTTTAAGTCTTAGCATGATGTCTCATCTTAATCAAAACCCTGCATCTGACTGTTACTCCTCCATTCTTGAGAAATAGCACCAGGTTAACTCACATGCAACTAAGCATACTGGAAACAGTTTGCCAAGGCTGGAATACATTAATAGATATCATCATGTAGTGAAAGGCAGCACTGAAAATCAAGTTCCAAAGCTCAATGTGTAGATGTGATTTCAAGTTACTCCAACCACAGCAGCATCAACAGAATGAAGATCAAAACAAGGTGATATCTGCTGAGATAACTACTCTGGAACATAAAGTTAGCTCCGAGAGTGAAAGGCGGGACTAGTTCACTCTTCTTTCTAGATTTCAGTCCCAAACATTGTCAGCATCAGGGAACCAGAGTTCATCTGCAGCCCATCTTCCACTGTCCTGCTTTCAGGTTCCTAATCCACCTGGTCTTCCTGCATACAGAGATTCTATCTTGTGGCCTAGAGTAGGTCTTAAATTATACTCAACAATCTATAGGCTAATCCTTCTATTTGGAGCACTATGAATCTTACTTGACTTTAATATATCACCAGTTTCCTGGACTGGAGGCCACACTCAGTTACATATGAATCTTACTTGACTCTAATATATCATCAGTTTCCTGGACTGGGGGCCACACTCAGTTACATGGGAACCAATGCAGGCACCAGTCTCAAGCTTGAATTTTAACTTGAGCTATTGAGCTATTGGATTCAAATGATCAATCTGCCTCCTGGAAGCTTAATTTCAATGCTGACTGCTTGAATCCTAAAGATTAGATATCTTTGTGGAAATTCCAGGTTTTGTAGACATCTCTACAATCCCATTCTGTGGGTTGTTTTAAAACATATTTTGCTGGACATTCCAGGTTTCACCAGGTGTTGATTAAGAGACTAAAATACGATGATGTTCACACTCACCAGATCAAAGCTCCAGGCAGGCAGAGAAGGAGAATGAAGGACTCTAAAAGGGCTTTGCAAGCAGCCATGAGAAATGGATAAGCAAGTCTATTTTAAATCCCTGTAATTGTTTCAGATAATCAGTGGCTGTGATTTGTAAAGAGTTTAATATAAAGATCAGTGTGCAACTAAATACCACACAAAATCAAAATTGGAAGAAAAAGGAGAAAATGCCATGACTTTTTTTTTCTTTTTTTAGGACAGTGTCACTCTGTCACCCAGGCTGAGTGCAGTGGCGCGATCTCAGCTCACTGCTACCTCCACCTCCTGTGTTCAAGTGATTCTCCTGCCTCAGCCTCCAAGTAGCTGGGATTACAGGTGTGCCACTATGCCCAGCTAGGTCATGACATTCTTAAGCAGAAGTCTTGCAACATTTTGACTGAAACTGGTTTGAATCTTAAGAATAAACAATGTGTCAAATTTATTCATGGTTCATGACAAACCTCTAGTTAGTACTGAAAGAAAATTTCAGGACAATGTAAATTGTGCAACTAATTATCCTACATGGCCTACTTTACTTTGAAAATTGTGCTCATGAGGGACTCTATTTCAGAGAACAACAGTGTGTATCAGATAAAAAGTAAATCTACGTTGCCATTTAATTTGTGCTAGACCTCAAAACTGTGATCTTCTATATTTTACAAAACCTTGAAATTCACCTCTGCAGGGATTCTTCTGTGATTTTAGGTTGGATATAATTATAAACAAATTTTAGAGCAACTGAGTACTTAACAAGAAAGCTAACCTTGGAGAGAATCTGCACCAAAACTATAAAACAACTGTGAAGACAGGGAGTAACAAAAGAGAGAAACAAAGAAGAGAGACAAGAGAAACAAAAGAACTATTTTGTGGTAATTTGTTTGAATAAAACTAGCAGAAAAAAATGGCATCATCAGTTGCTCTAACACTCATGAATTTACAAACTGAGATAATTGTTTATACTTGTTAAATAGAATACATGTGTATATGTAAATCAAACTTTTCTGCCTGGATTTGGCTAATGTTAATAACTATCTATAAATGGTTCTAGCATAAAAAGAAGCTTGTAACTGGTAATTAAAATCTCAAAATTGAAGACCATAAATTAAAGACATCTTATATAAATCATAGAAATTATAGACCTCTCCAAGTTGAGGTCTATAAATTAAATCTTACATTTTTGAGTTGATTATGTTGTTGATAGGACTACATAGTATGAAATATTTTAGTAATAGTTATCTTCCCAATTGCCTTTAGATTTTAACCTAATACTAAAACATTTGGGTATTGCCATTATAAATTATCATAAAAAATCATTTGCTGCCAATAATGTATTTGCACGGTGCTTATTTGGTATTTAAGAAATATTTACATTAATTAATTGATCTTTATGCATCAGATATCCTTTACAGATGAGGAAACTGAGCTTTGAAAAGCCCTTGTGATTTACTCAAAGTCATAGACAAAGTCAGACAAAGGACTCATAACCTGGAATTATGCTTAAAATCTAGATACTTCAATCAAGTATCTCATTGCATGAATTAGCATTAATGACTTCTTTATTTATTTTGGACCCTATTGATGCTTAGAAGTCTAAGAAGAGTAATACCGATAGATATATATGTACCAATACCTAAAAGAAACACTAATAGCAATAATAATAATAATAGAGGGAGTAGAAATGTAAAACAACGAAAAAGTAAAAAACATAAATGATAGTATGTAATCAGAGTTTGTACTATCATGAACTATAAGAACAAATAAATTATATTTAATGCATTAGTTGAATTTAATGCAACAAGTAGTCATTTTCAAAATATCTATTTTAATTCAGGCAAATTTTAGTGTCCGTAGCGGCTCAAAATATTTTCAATATAAAGTTCTAGACCTCAAAACTGTGATCTCTGGTGTTGTACTCAACCGTGAATGCCACCTTTGTAGGAATTTTTCTGTGATTTTAAACAGGATATAGTTACAAGCAAAATGTAAATAATTTTTACAAGTTTTTGTGAATGGACAAAATAATAAGATAATTCATCCAGAGCAACATTGTCCAGTAGGATGTCTGCATGGAAATATTCTACATTTGGCAACTGAGCATTTGAAATGTGCCAAATAAAACTGAGAAACTGGATTTTCACTGTTATTAATTTAAACCATTTAAGTTGAAACAGCCACATGTCATAAGTGTTGGACAGGACAGGTCCAGAGGCTTCCCACCCAAAGTGTGATCTGGGGACCAGTGGCACCACCATCACCAGGGATCCTGTTAGAAATGCAGAATCAGGATGCCCTGAATCAGAACACTTATTGGCCAGCTCTCCAGTTGATTTCAAATGAACGTTTAAAATTTGAGAAGCAGTAATCTAATGGCATTGTCTATGCTGCATAGTTTCAAATTTTATGAAAAATAAAAATCATGACATTGCTTTCAAGAGTACTGTTTGTGACTATATATACTGAAAACACAGTATTTCCATGAACATTAAAAAGCCAGGAAATGAGTAGGAGATTTGCAAATATCCAGATATTTGGCATCATGCTTTCAAAATATCCAGCTCACACATGCCCTTCATATGAAAGTTTGTCTCTGATGTCTGGCATCATGTAGGTGCCCAGCACTTACCTCAGAGCTGCATATGGCTAACTTGCTCACTATATACTTGTAAATTCTCAAGATGATCTGAAAAAAAAAGTAAACAATGTCCAGAATAGTGTCTGTCATTAGACAATTAAAGGAGGGTAGGTACCAAGTGTGAAGGATTGTGCTTCTCGGCATTTGCCATTTCCTACACGCAGACCAGAAACTCCAACTCACCAGAGAATAAGTATTAACACTGCCTGAAAATAAAAAATGTTATCACCATCTAAACCACTCTATCTATTCCCTTAATGTTCTAGTTTGGAGATGTTTTAAGCTTAGGCAGCTCTAAAGTAGACAAGTAATTGCTGACTACTGGCATCCTCTGACATGTCAAGGAATAGGAAAAGAATGTACTGTGCAAGAAAATGAAAAGCACACCATGCGCATTAAGAACCATAATTAATGTTTTTATAAAGACTTTTCTTGCTGTTTATTTTAATTTCCTAGTATGCTAAATCATTCTAAGTAGAAAACATTCTGATTTTATCAATTTAATTGAATTACCAAAGCAAGATAATCTGTAACATTAAGGTCCTTGGGATTCAGCTTTACAGCCACTGGACAGAAGTGGAGCCGGTGGCCCTTCACTATTGTCATTTGAGGCCCTTCACTATTGTCATTTGAGGCCACCATATATCAAACAGGATGCCACCTGCTTGTCACTTTTTTTCTGTAAGTTACAAAACTCTGTGTTAAATTTGAAAAGTAGGTACAAAAAGAAAAATATAATCTGTTATCCTCAGCCATCCTTCAGAAAACAAATAATCCTTCTATCCCTCTTTCCTTGACCTCCTAACATAGATTGTTTATTCAGTTTATTTTTATTCTGGGAGGCTTAGAAAACCAAACCTGCTTCTAATGGGGTGATATTGAACAAGAAAGTTCCAAATAGAAAAAACTGAAAGGAGGGTGGCATGCACATGATTGGGAAGCACCCTGCGCCCATAAGAGAAGTGTGAATCATTGGGAGGACTCCCAGCAAGAGAAATCGGTGAATGTGTAGTCTCAGACTGAGCTGACCTGCAGAGGTACCTGCAAATATTTTATTTTTCTTTGGTCAGTTTCTTCACCCATTCTCCACTGGTGTAAGTTCAGAGCTGTAGCTCTTCTCTAGGACCACCACCATCCCAAGCTCTTCCCTCTTAAGAGATAATTTGGAGGTCATTAGGTGAGAAACCTTTTAACTTGCTGCCCTGCAACCATACATGCTTCTAGATAAAATCCCATTTTTCTCTCCATTTCTCCCATTTCAGTGGGCAGGCATTTCATTTTCTGTCCCAGGGTAATTGTTCCACTTATTTTCTGGATAATATACTCCCTACTTTGTCAAGGAAATCGATGTATTAACTAGTTCCTTTCACTTCAAATACTTAAGTGTATTCTTTAGTAATACTTTCCATTCAATATATAAAGAATCTTGTTAAAAATATCTATTAAAATATAGCTCCCTTTAATATTATGTTTCATCCTGGTCATGCTTTATCTTCTGTATTTTAGGCAAACAAATGAAAGAGAAACCTAAATTTGTAATACTTTCAAACACACCAAAATCCTACTTTCCTCTAAACATTTTTTTGCAAAACTTTCTCAACATATTTTCCAGTAGTCTATCGCTACAAACTGTGTACTTGCATGTGTGTGTGTGTGTTTTGCTTTCAATCTTAGCTAACCTGTCCACAATATTTAATCCTGATAACTACCTGTTCCATCTAGATACTATTCCTTATGTAGTCCCCATGAGTACATTGCCTCTGATTTTATTCCTGTTTCCAACGTCTATTCAATTGTTATAGCCTCTTCATTCTGAACTCTATACATTGGTATGCTTTTCTAAGCCCTCTTTTCTTCTCTTACCTACTTTCCCCTGGTAGCCCATCTTACCTTTGCTTATAACTTCACTTATATCATTTACACTGATGATGTAATAATCTCTCTCTCCAGCCTTTTCTTTTCTGAAATTAGCCCTGTGTATTCAACAAACTGTAGGGCATTTATACTTTATCTTTACAAATATTGCCTTTTAAAATCAACATATCCAAAAAAGCAGGGTATTTTCTTTCTCCCAGCACTCTAGAAGTCCACTCAGTGAATTCTCAAGCTTAATCAATAAAAATAACTATCCCATTCAGGAAATGAGGAGAAATCTTCAAACCCCCATCTCCTTTGCCTCTCATGTCTAAGAATTATTTTACTTCATGGACTCTATCTCCCATATCTTTGGGTCCCTAGTATATCTCTTTTCTTACAGAAAACACAACAATTGTGTGTATGGTATTTTAATTCATCAACTGTGAAACTGATTGTAAAATATGTATTGTATACTATGGGTATAATTCTGCCTGAGTTATGAAGAAAGAAAAGATGTCGTGTGTTCTAAGAGACACTGTATCAATCTTAAGTTTCTTGAATTTTTACAAAATTAGGTACGTTCATGTCTGTTATGTACATGTTTGAGGAAACAGGTTATGCTCTGTTCTCTTTTGTACTCCTAAACTTTGACACATGGCTCATTATCAACATACATATTAAAATTCACATTTATATAAATAACCAGATGACTGGGACTTTGTACATTGATAGAATTGATCTGTGCTCTTTTGTATCCTGAAAACCATAGAAGTAATGAAGAAGGCTTGACTTTCTCAGGGTTAGGGTTAAGGTCAACTTACCTTATTTTGGTAGTTATTTTTCTCTTGTCAGAGGGTATTTTCTTATTGTTAGGTGTTATTATTATTATGTCTCTAAAAACTCTCAAAGGAACTCCTTTTCTATATGATCTCCATATCCTATCTATTATTAAGTCCAATACTTTTCCACTCCTAAATATTTCTTAAGTGTGTTCACTTCTTTCTTAATTACAACCACTCTAATCCACGTTGCCATCATTTCTTTCCAGATCTAGTAAAATAACACATGAGAGCACAGGTTTCACTTTGATATAACGATTTCTAAATTTATCCACAGGTAAGGAAATACCTGTGCTCACATGTTTATTGCCTCACTATTTACAATAGTAAAGACACAGAATCAACCTAAGTGTCCATCAGTGGATGAGTGGATAAAGAAAATGTGGCCTATGTACACATTGGGATACTATTCATCCATAAGAAAAGAATAAAACCATGTCATTTGCAGCAACATGGATGGAACTGGAGGACATTGTTTTAAGTTAAATAAGCCAGGCACAAAAAAGACAAATTGGATATGTTATTGAGAGCTAAAAAATTTGATCACATGGAGGTAGGGAGTGGAAAGATAGATAACAGAGACTTGGAAGAATGAATAGGGAGAAGGGAGAAGGATGAAGACAAGTGGGTTAAAGGGTGCAAGCATATAGTTAGAATGAATAAATTCAGTGTTAGATAGTAGAGCAGGGTGACTGTAGCTAACAAAAATGTTTTGTATTCAAGCAATGGACTCATTTAAATATCCAGACTTGATCACCACATTTTATATACATGTAACAAAATTCCACATGTATCCTATAAATGTGTACAAATAATACATTTTTTAAAAAAATTAACAAAGTACTACAAAAATAAATAAAATAACCCTGGCTCCCTTATTTGTCTTCCTCAAGTGTCTGTGTAATAATTAAAGATGTTTTTCTGAATACAAATCAGTTTGTGTCATTTTTCTGCATTGGTTTCCATTTGTTGGTAGAATAAAATGTCAACTCTATACAATAGCCTTTTAAACCCTCCAAGACCTGTCTTCTTTCTCTCTACATGCACTGGTTGGACCCATCTCTGTCTCTCTTACTATGACAGAGCCACTCTAGTGTCCTTTTGGTTTCTCTCTAACAAGCTGTAGTAGACACTGTTGGGGCTCCACAGAGATTTTTAAAGTCCCTTTTACCATACTCCGCACCCCTCCTCTAGCTTCTGGGTGTTTGTGCTTCTAACATCCCATACATGCAGCTCTTTGTGGAATGTTACTTTTGGTCACCTACTGGAGTTATTTTCCTGGACATCCAAAGACTTGGAGTTAGTATCCTCCTAGACGGGTTGTTAACCAGTGACTGGCGGGTGTAACGAGGTTGAAAGCCAGCTCCATAGCTTCATGCAGAAATTGCTCTGAGCTATAATTCATACTCTAGGGTTCCACAGCTAGATCAGGCTGAGGCTGAAGCTGGGGCTGAAATTGCACCCTTGCTTGGCTTTTTCTCATCCCTTTCCCCTCCTGGCATTCCTATACTGAGATCTTCTAGGAGCATTTCCTTCATAAATCACTTGCACGTGAGCTCTCATCTCAAAGTTAGCTTCTGGGGACCACAGATTCACACACAAACCCAGTTATTTCTACCTTAGGCCTTTGTACATATGGTGTTTCCTCTGCTAGGACATTCTTTCCCTCAATATTTGACCTCTGATAACTTCTTATCTTTCATCTTATCTGTCATCTAGTATCACATAATTGTTGAGACCTCCCTGAATCACTTAATTATCAAAGGTTCTATTGGTTTTTATAATAGCACTTTCCATGGATTGCAATTATTAGTTGTTTATTTATTTATATTAGACTATGTTTTCATGAGGAGAGGAACTATGTTGCTTTGTTCATAAAGGTATAACTAGCATATGCATTGACCAAATAAATTAAGTACTTCTAGTTTTAAAGTAAAGAAACAGTATTTGAGGTCACACCTGCTAAAGAAAATCATCTCATAAGTCATAAAACTTTTTGATGCCTAATTATCCCAAAAGTTTTTATCCTCATTCTTTGATAACAATGAAAATATAAGATGTTTGATAACAATGGAAATATAAGATGTTGCATTTTTCTATAATGGACAAGTTATAGTAATTAAGCTTTCTTGATTATTTCCCATGCCAGTCTTATCAGGGACCTGATTTGAAAATAAACCTTTTATTATTCTCTATGCCTTTTGGATTTTTAATAGTAGAAATCTGCACATTTGTTGTGGTGTGTTGCTTTCTTCCTTACATTATAATTCCAGGGGAAAAGAGCAATTAATTATTGGCTTTGAAGAAAGGACAAAAACTGTAAGTTCTCTTCTAGATTCTTTTAATTAAGGAGAAAAAAAGATTAAGTCACTTTTAAAATTTAGAGTCAGATAATGGCATATGTCATCTTGTGGGTGCCCAAGAAAGTACCTTAGTGAGAAATTGTAAGAAGTAAATAACAAAACAGGGAACAGAAAATCGAAGAGTAACAAAGTATTCACCACATAAACAATTTTTGGTAGCTTTCTAACTAATATACAATTTATATTCATATGTATTTCAATAACCTATTTCTGCCTCTTGTGCTTTACACAGAAAATGTATTGAATATGTTTCCACTGAATAAGATATTTTTCATTTCTATTGAAGCCTGGTCTATTCTTGTCTTCGGCCTGACTCTTTGCTTTCAAACATTCCAGGAACCAAAATCTTAAAACCAGTATACACATCTCCTGCATTTATCCACTGGGATTATATTTACCACAAAAATGTCCATTGCTTATTTTTATTTCTAGATCAGATCCATGTTCTAAATTGATTGACTCTGAATATTAACTGTAATTTTAAGTGTATCTTTCCAAACTACATTTATAAAAAGACAAAGACACGTTATTCCAAAAATCTTGTTGACTCTTGTTGTTTTCTACTTGAAATATCTGCTTTTGAAACTCTTATATATCCACTAAACAAGAAACTTCTTAAAAGTGGCATGGAAATGCTATTTAAACATATAATGTTACATATATATGTATATATATATCAAGCTAAAGTTATCAATAATAAAAAATAATAGATGGTATAAGAGTTGATGTTTATGTCTCAATGTAATAGTTTATTTCCTTCACTGATACTAATCTAAGCTAAAACAGTATGTTAAGATTTTTAATTCCATTGAGAAAGTATATTATAAATAGTGCCAAAAAGATATTTAATATTAACTTGCAACTTCTTTGTTTTCCTAATTATTTTGTAACCATCAATTTTAGAAAATTAACCTCATTTATTGATAGTTGAATAATTTTATTATTATAAAGCCAAAGATGATACAAATTATCACATTTTATCAAATAAAATGGTCTGTCTAACTTAGTAACTAATGCTAACACTGATCACAGCATCTAATCTATGGTACAGAATCAATTGATATTAATTAAAATATTAACACTTTGCACAGGGCACTGGTAGAAAATACTGCCTCTTGAAAGATGTGTCAGAATTATTCCGGTTGCAAGTAAGCCAAAATATACTGAATAAACTATGCCTGACAAAATGCTACAATTTATTATCTCACATAATCTACATCAAGTAGAGCTAGGTTCAATGAAATCTAAAAGCCAGGTTGTAGTCTCCTTTTATCTTTTCTCTCAGTTATCTGTCATGTTGTTTCACTCTTAAACTTCATGTGGTAGGAAGATTGATAAAAGCACCTCTAGGCTTGTATTCTTCAAGGTTCAAATTGAACTGAAAAACAAAAGAAGGAACAGAAATAAAGAAAAGAAAGGAGGGAAAGAGGGAGTGAGAAAAGGAGGAAAGGAAAAAGGGAGAGAGGCAGGGAGAAAAGGAAGGAGAGAAGAAAAGAAGGAAAAGAAAGGAGGTTTCTTTTTCCAAGAGTCAAAGCAAATACATTTGAATTAAAACCTATTTTATTTTCTACTCCCAGTGATGAAGGAATAGCCCTCCTGCCAAAAACTACATAACTGGATAAAACATAGGAGATATATGCATGCGTATGTGTATGTATATGTATATACACATATATGCATATACATAATATTAGAAACTGTGTAAGATTATGATTTTTTTGGAAAAGGGAAACAAACAGGAGAAACCCAAAAATCCCTGGATTTTTTTCTTGGTGACACTTTCTGGACCATGACACAGAGGGTGGAAGAACAAGCACAGCCCGTTAATATCAATGACATGAGAAAACTGAGACCAGAGTCTGGTGCTACTAAAGGAAATGGGTTTTGTGGGGCAGCATGCTGCAGAGCAGGGAGGCTGGGAGAGAAGTAGCTCCAGAAATTTACACAGCGCTGTCCTTACAACTTTGGCTACATACTAAACCGTACATACTTAGGGTAAAATTCCACAAGGCCAGGTACAGAAGAATAATTGGTGAAACAAGTATGACTGGAGAATGGAGAACTGGTAGGGTGGCATGAGCTGAATAACTACTGGAGTTCAGACAGCCTTGGAAACATTTAGTTTCAACAGCCAAAGGGCAAGATTTTCTTACATGCTTTGGACATTCAGTAGAGATCTCAGAAATGCCATATCTTAAAAGTTGGGGTAATAACGCCCAAGGAGAAAGGCTACTCTATATAAACTCTAATAAGGTAAAAAGAACTCTTAAAGGAAACAGGGTGATTTGCAAGTAAATTAACTACATGCTGTGATAAAATTAAATTCTCTATTAATGAATAGAGAACAATCTAGACACATAATAATATAGGCTCTATAATGTCTAATATGAATTCAAAAGCTACTAGATACTAAATAAACCAATAGAAAAATAGGACAAATAACCAGAAGAAAAAACAGCAATCAATAAAAATCAAGTTGGAAATGTCAAAGATGATGGAATTAGAATATAAAGCAATTTAAATAGCTGTCATGAATATATTCAAGGACTTAAATATTAATATAATAAAGAAAAATAGCAAATATTAATAGTATATCAGTAAGTTTATCAACAAACTATAAAAACAACAAAATAGATATTCCAAAACTTAATATCACAATATCTATAATGAAAATGTCAGTGGATCATTAATACCAATTTTGGTAAATTACTCACTAATAAAAAGTGAGTGTATTTGAAAACAAGAAAAAAGGAACTATCCAAATTTAACAAGAGAAAACAAAAAGACTGAGAAAAATTGGAAACGTAAAACAACTAGAAATCCATATAACTGAAGTACCAAAATGAGGGAGAAAATTACAGAAGAAAAAAAAAAGTTCAAAAAAACCACAGTTGAAAATACTCTAAATTTGATTTAAAAAATTACAAACCCAGACCCAGAAGTTATAAACTACAGACCCAGAAATCCTCATAAATGCAACAGGGATAATCAGACAATGTCATAATTAAAAGTTTGAACAATGAAAAATAAAAACCGCTTAAAAGCAGACAAAATAAAAGATATGTCACATACAAGAGAACAATTAAAAAACAGATTTCTCATCAGAACCAATGCAAAATAGACAGTAAAGGAATGGCAATTTTAAAGTGCTAAAAGAAAAAAAAAAAACCTCTAAATTTCTAAATTTAACAAAAAGAAAAATTCTTCCAAGAAGACTTATCTAGACCAACAAAAGGCAAGATAATGTGTCACCAGCAGGTTAAAACAACAAAAAATGAGAAAAGTAATCATTCAGATAGAAGAAAACTAATACCAATAGAAGCTTGGAATGCCAAAAGAAAGGAAAAGCACTGGAAAGCTCAAATATTAACTAAGTTGAAAGATAAATATTTTTTTCCTCGAGCTTCTAGTTTTCAAAGCTAATTGACAGTTGACAGCGAACATAACACTGCTTTGTGAGGTTAATAACATATCTAGAAGTAGAATGTACAACGGTAGAACAAAAAATGAGAGGTGAGAAATGGAAGAATATGGTTGTAAGAGTTTTTACTTGAAAAAGACTTCACACAAGAGTACATAGAATTGGCCAATAAGCACATGAACGAGTGCTGAATATCATTAGTCATCAGAGATGTGCAAATTAAAACCACATTCACACTAGCATGGCTCAAATTTGACAGTGACAACAGCAAATGCTGGTGAGGATGAGGGTCACTCACAACACTCATGCATCACTTGTGAGAGCATAAAATGATGCACTGTCTTTGGAAATTTTTTTCTGGCAATTTCTTATAAAGTAAATTGTGTACCTACTCTATAACTTAGCAATCTGACTTCTGAGTCAATTTAAGGTAAAGAAAAACATATGTCCACAAAAATTGTAATAAAGAGTGTGCAGAATAACAGCTTTTTTAAAATAAAAGCCCCAAACAAACATGTGTCCATCAACAGAAGAAATAAACAACTTGTGATATATACTGAGCAATAAAAAGAAATGAATTAGTGAAACATGTAACCCCATACAGATAAAACTCAAAAACATTATATTGAGTTAAAGAAGCCAGGCAAAAGAGTATTTACAGTATGGTTTCATTTATGTGATGACCTAGAAATAGACAGTTTATTATGTGATATCTAGGTGATCTAGAAAGTTGTAAAAAAAAAAAATAAAAATCTAGAACAGGCCAAAATTCAACAGCGGATTAAATTGTAAAACTGGTGCCTCTTTGAGGAACTTGGATTCACTGAAAGAACAAAGGGCATTTTTTGGATGATAAAGATATTCTGTATTTTGATAAGAATGTTAATTAAATGGTATATGCAATGGCCAAAACTTATCAAACTGCATATTTAAAATCTATTCATTTCAGCATACCTACATTAAATATCAACATAAGAAAAAAGCAAGCAACAAAGTGGATGACTGTTGTACAGTCCCCATCCCTCCGCATATCAATTACTGTGGCTGAGGGACTGGATATTTTGCCTGACATTGCCTGAATCCCATGCCCATCAGTGAAATCCCCCAAGAGAACAGAATGAGAGTGGAAAAAGGGACTGTGCATTAGATAAAGTCATAGCATTGTTAGAAGTGGGAAAGGCACTAAATGCAGAGAAAGATATAACAACATATCTAAGCTATAAAAGCTCAGAAGTGTTCTCCACAAAGTCAGCTTCAAATCACAGCAAAGTGGCTGAAACATGTTTAATTTCTCCCATTGATCTGTCTCCAAGGAATTTAATCTACTTATTGTTTCTGTATTTTTTATTTGGGCCAATGAGGTGCATAATTTACTAGCAATCACAGGAAGAAATAATTTAGAAATGGCTCCTATACATAATCATTTCAATACATAAGAACTTAGCAATATCATCTATCCTCCTATTTATAATGACTATGACAATACTTAAGTCCTCTCTCTCTCTTTCTTTCTTACAGTAAAGCAAGTCAGAATGTTAATGGCTGTCCCTACTAATGTTTTACATATTATTATGAGTAGCGTGTCAATTCTATCAACTCTATTCTTAAGGCATTTTCATAAAGGTACAACATCTTTTAGGGTATCACTTTTAATTCATAAAAATCAAATTATGTATGTGTCTATTCCACAACCAATTTAACTCACGCATCGCTTTAAATAGCTCTTCATCTGTCATCTTTGTTTACCTTAGAGAAGCATTTGTTTCTAGAAAGTTGGGAAATCTTTTTAACTTTCTGCCTTTAATCCAGGGAAGTGTCAAGTTTATAAAAGCTTCAATTAAAAATGCTTCTGAATTTTGGTTATAAAAAGTGGTAGTTTACTTCTGCTATATGTTACTATGAAAGGAATAATGTTAAGCCTCTGTCAACTGTGCAATATTGGATAAGTCAGTTAGTTCTTATCTCCTTAGTTTTGTAAAATACATAGTTTGAAGTAAAATGTTTTTGTTGCTCCAAAATTGCTGTAAGCTTTGCTCATAACAAAATTTTGCCTTAAGTATATCCAAAGGATAGAGCAATACAGAATTAGAAGTCACATTATTTTATGACCAGTCAGATCATACCCTATTTATCTTAATAGCTTTCATACCAGAAAACAGTGTATTTTATGATGTTGCTTTTTAAATTATGTCTTCCTTGCTAAACTACAAACTCTATGAAAGTAGGAATTGCATTTGTCTTACTACTCATCATTACATATTCATGACCCCTAGTACATTGTCTAGAATAATATTTATTGCTATTACTAGCATTTAAATTGTGCCTTAATTTCTCAAAACCATATATGTTAGGCATTGGGATAAGTATTTTTAAATTTTTCATATATCACACTATTCACATTTTGTTTGGTGTGCTCCTTATTCTACTTAAAATAATAATGCAACTTTTGTTGCCCTTCAACACATTGACCCTTATGGACTTCCAAAGAATTTCTCATTTAGTCTTCAGTATAAACTTATGAGTTAGATAGTGCATTGCCTTTCACCAAAGAAATTAAGACACAGACAGGTGAAGTCATTTGTCCACAATAATCTAGTAACCGGTAAAGTCAGAATTTGAACCGTGAGGCTAGAGACTTCACTCTTAGCTTCTACCCAGTACTTCCTCCCTAATAATTACTTATTGAATAAATACATTTCTGTCACTTTTTATCATCCTTTGCTGCATATCATTCTTATCTGTATTTAGTAAACTTCATGTTTGTTTCATTTCCCTCTCAACTCTTCATTTGTACCTAGTTTCCACTTTTGGGCCGAAGAAAATACATGAAAAGGAACAATGCTCCTTAATTCTCTAAAATAGGTTCCTTGATTAAGAGCTGGAGTCCAATTTACAGTTTTTTTCTGGGTCAATATTATTTTCCCCCACTCGTGGAAGAAATAGTTTATCCAATGAACAATGACAAGCTTGGCAGGGCTGAACTTCAAGATATTCACGTCTTGTGCTTTTTCATTTCAGCACAGAAAAACAGAGGGTCAGGAATCTTATAACATTTCAACCTCAAAAACTTTCCCATCCTCATTTTGTACACTGAAGCAATTTGGATAACCATATATATTCCTAGATGTTTCTCCACATCAATTTTCCATAGAAAAATATGCAAAGTCCACACACACACACACACACACACACACAAAATCTCCCTCTCCAAGGAAGGAGAGGACATATCAAGGAAACAGCAATTCCTTGCTTTACAAACATGTTTAAAAAGTGAATTATGACAATGATAGAGGTTTTCTACAGAAATCACATTAGTGATCTCATGAGACAGCTGGATTTTTCTTCGCACTCTATATCTCATTCTATATAATGTAGAGAAGAAAAGAGAGTGGTATATAAAGATCCAGGGGAGTAGATACACAACTAACTTTTTCCATAAAATACACTACTTTGTGGTGAATGTCTTGTTACACATATTAGAGGTACCAGATTAGATTGCAGCTGGCGCAAGAGGATTTTTACCGTGGACTTAAACCACAGCCAGAAAAGTTTCTACCCATTGCACTCCTCTGATCTTCATAAACCAAGGACAGAAGTAGGAAAACTTACATTTGGAAGGATTATTTTAAAAACACCAAAGACTTGTCATGAGTAGAACAAGAAGTTCCTAAAGGGAAAATATTTATTTTCAGAGAAGCATCAGGTGGAATCTATTTAAGCAGAAACTTATAGCCTAGAATAATCTTTTAAAGAGCGAAGTATTCATTCACACATTAATTAATGTATTCATTTATTCAATATTTATGTATCTGTACCAGGTTATATGGGTAAAATAGAAATGGATGACATGCTGCCTCTCCTCAAATAACTCACTTTCTGGTGGAAATGTTTCTGGATCATGATTTTGAACATAACGTAGCTGTAACTGTCCCACTTTCACAAATTCATTTATTTACATTTTGGTCTGAAGCCCTAGGATAGTTATTGTGCAGGAGTGCAAAACGCTATTTTACCCCTTGTATTAGTCCTTTCTCTCACTACTATAAAGAAATACCCAGGACTGGGTAATCTGTAAAGGAAAGATGTTTCGTTGACTCACAGTTCCACGTGGCTGGGGAAGCCTCAGCCTCATGGTGGAAGGTGAAGCATGCACCTTCTTCATATGGTGGCAAGAGAGAGAAGAGCAAGAAGAGGACATGCCTGATGCTTTTAAAACCATCAGATCTCATGAGGACTCACTCACTGTAATGAGTACAGCATGCGGGAAAACTGCCGCCATAATCCAATCACCTCCCACCAGGATCCTTCCTCAACATGTGGGGATTATGGGAATTACAATTCAAGATGAGATTTAGGTAGGAACACAGCCAAACCATATATATTCTGCCTCAGTCCCTTCCAAATCTCACATCCTCACATTTCAAAACACAATCATGCCTTCTCAACAACCCCCCAAAGTCTTAACTGATTCCACCATTAACCAAAAACTTCACATCCAAAGTCTCATCTGAGATAAACAAGTCCCTTCCACCTAGGAGTCTGTAAAATCAAAAGCAAGTTAGTTCGTTCCAAGATACAATGGGGGTGCAGGCATTGGATAAATGATCTCATGTCACATGGGAGAAATTAGCCAAAACAAAGGGGCTACGGGCCTCATGTGAATTCGAAATCCAGTGGGGCAGCCATTAAATCTTAAAGCTCCAAAATAATGTTCATTGACTCCAGTTCTCACATCCAGGGCACACTGATGCAAAGAGTGGCCTTCCACAGCCTTGGGCAGCTCTGCTTTTGTGGCTTTGCAGGGTACAGCTCCCTGGCCCAGATGCTTTAATGGCTGGCATTGGGTGTTTGTGGCTTTTCCAGGTGCACAGTGCAGGTTGTTGGTGGATCTATCATTCCAAGGTCTGGAAGATGATGGCCCTCTTCTGACAGGTCCACCAAACAGTGCCCCAGTGGGGACTCTGTGTAGGGGGTTCAACCCCACTTTTCTCCTTTGCACTGTCCTAGTAGAGGTTCTCCATGAGGGCTTCACCCCTGCAGCCGACTTCTTCCTAGACATCCAGATGTTTCCATACATCCTCTGAAATCTAGGCAGAGGTTCCCAAACATCAGTTATTGACTTCTGTGCACCCACAGGCCCAACACCTCATGGAAACCACCAAGGCTTGGGGCTTGCACCCTCTGAAGCAACGGCACAAGTCGTACCTTGGCCCCTTTTTGCCACAGCTGGAGCTGGAGCACCTGGGACACAGTGCACTGAGTCCTGAGGGTGCATAGAGCAGGAGGCCCTGGGCCGGGCCTATGGAACAATTTTTCCCTCTTAGACCTCCAGGTCTGTGATAGGAGGGGCTGCTGCCAAGATCTCTGACATACCCTGAAGACTTTTCCCTATTGTCTTGGCAAAACACATTTGGTTCCTGATTGTTTGTGCAAATATCTACAGTCAGCTTGAATTTCTCCCCAAAAAATGGGTTTTTCTTTTCTGTCACATTGTCAGGCTTCAAATTTTCCAAACTTTTAGGTTCTGCTTCCCTTTTAAATGTAAGTTCCAATTTCAGGTCATCTCTCTCAAGTTCAAAGTTCCACAGATTTCTAGGGCAGGGGCAAAATGCTGTCAGTCTCTTTGCTAGAGCACAGCAAAAGTTACCTTTACTCCAGTGCCCAATAAGTTCCTCATTTCCATCTGAGACCACCTCAGCCTACACGTCATTGTTCATATTATTGTCAGCATTTTGGTCAAAATCATTCCACAAGTCTCTATGAAATTCCAAACTTTCCCACATCTTCTTGTATTCTTCTGAGCTCTTCAAACTGTCCCAACCTCTGCCTGTTACCCAGTTCCAAAGTCAATTCCACATTTTCAGGTATCTATATAGCAGTACCCCACTCTCTGTGGTACCATTTAACTATATTAGTTGGTTCTCATCCTGATATAAAGAAATACCCAAGATTGGGTAATTTGTAAAGGAAAGAGGTTTAATTGACTCACAGTTCCATTTGCTGGGAAGCCTCTGGAGACTTACAACATGGCAGAAGGAGAAGCAGGCACCTTCTTCACATGGCAGCAGGGGAGAGAAGAGCAAGCAGGGGAAATGCCAGACATATATAAAACCATCAGATCTCACTCACTATCACGAGAACAGCATTAGGGAAACTGCCCCTATGCCCAATCACCTCCCACCAGGATCCTCCCTCAACATGTGGGGGTGGTGGAGATTACAATTCAAGATAAGATTTGGGTGGGAAAACAGCCAAACCATATCATTCCTTATATATTATAATTATACATTATAATATTATAAATTTTGGAAAAATTATAATATGTTGACTTGTCCTGTAGTTATTGGTATAAGTAACATCTAGCAGTGTAGGCTCTAGGATGTAGAGAAGCCCTTGATCCAACTGGGATGATCAAAGAAGACTTCCTAAAACATTGAGAAGAAACTTGAATGGCTCACAATTTGAAAATATGTAAGGAAGGACATGAGGACAGCCCATGTTAGAACTCACTTCACCCACACAGTGACACCACAGAATCAAGAAAATTTAAAGAACAACAATTTGCCTAGATTATCTCAGGAACATATTCTTTGTGTATCTTTCATTAGAAATGTATTTCCTGAGCCCAGGAACAATTTTTGCTTTATTCTGTACTGAATTTCTAATAGCAGCATATTGCCTGGCATTGAATAGATGCTCAATAACAGTTTGATGAATTACAATGAAAGTGATAATGAATTGGGACAAGCATAATTTAATAATCTTCAAATTATAGGAAAGGGGGAAATTACAGTGAACTATAAAAGCAAGATGTAGAAGTTTGGACTTCATGTAATAATGGAGATATATCTCCATCTAACAGGAAAATGTCATGATATATTCCAAGTGGTCTTATTGAAAAATTAACCTGAAGAGATATGTAAATTACAAAAGGGAAGCAATTTCAGAAATGTAGAAAAGAACAGTGCAAATTGTATCTATTCAGATGTCATTCTTATGTAATATTCTAGACCTTAAAGTCTAGAATTAGTTAATAATTAGAACCACACATTGGTTTTTGTAATATCATATTTACCTTCCGTTTTGAAATATCATATTTGCCCAAGAAGTTAGTGAATATTTGAAATACTGTGAATTGGTGCATATGTCTCCTTTCTATACAGAGGGATTACATTTAAACAGATTTTAAAGGAGTGTGTTACCCCCAAAGATTAAGAAATATCTCTGTAGGTTAAGCAACATTTTAACACAAAAGAAGAGAATATCTCACTACACAGATTGCCAGCCAATATATTATCTCTACTATAAAATTTGCTTTTCCCTATCATAGGCAGAATTAAGCATATATATTTGAATAGCTGTTTGTTCAAAACTTTTTTACAAAAGTTATTATATTGTATTTTTAGTTCATTGCTTATAGATGTTATCTGCTAACCCCTCTCATTAAACTAGACTCTTGAAAAATAGAAAGTTTGAGTTACTTATTATTTAAGCCCAGTATCTAGCACAAAGCTGGCCCAAAAATCTGTCTTTTTATTTAAGGTATTTCATTTAAGCAGCCAGTTCTTTTTATAAACATTTTTATGAGCTACTAAGGCTCATCATACCTTGCCTCCATATGGTCACCAGAATTCAGAATTTGTAGGGCATTTCCACTTAGAGCAAACTAAGCTTATCAAGACTGTGGCCCATAAAAAGTAATGTTATCTGTCACATATCATAAGAAAGAAAGCCCTTTCATCAAATCTCTTATGTGGTGAATTCTCAATACCTATCTAGGGTGTAATTGCTTCAAGGGAAGCCCTCACTTTTTTTCTTCTTTCCCCTGCCCTCTTTTATACCACCTTCTTGGGACACTATCCTAGTATTTCTGGAGTAATAACTTAATCTTGTTTGCTGGATGCTTCTCTGATTTTATCCTCAATTTCTCAGCTTTTATCCTAAGCATCTTTACATTCTAAATAATATTTCCTATTTCCTTGGCTTCAGTTATTATCTGTAAACTGACAACTCTCAAATGTATGTTTCTATTGCTAACCCTAACCTCTCTTTGTAATTCCGGGTTTTCATAGCTGGCTGATTTATCATTTCCTCCCAGACCTGCTTCTCCTTCAGTGTCTCCAAGCTCAATATTTTCCTCACAACATGGCATCTTACTGAAGCCAGATATGAGAGTCATCTTTGAATTCTCCATCACCTACACCTCCCACATCCAATATGTCAAAATTGAATGTTGGTTTTCCTCACAATGAGCTTGGAAAAAGTCCTTACTGCCTCTCTCTGCCCACTAACATGACCTAAATCTTTTCCTTTAGGCCTTCTGGTTTCAGTGACTGTTATAATGTATTCCATCCAAAAAAATTGAAATTATGCCTTATACTTTTCTTTCTCTTTTTCACAACTTCAATTCTTGTCAAGTCCTATTAAGTCTAGCTTTAGAATGTATTCTTAATCTGTTTAGTTTTGCTAATAACACCCATAGCAGGAAAAATAATCATTTCTTCTCCTGTAGTTTGTTCTTCCTCTGATCCATTCTATGCATATAAGTCAAAATTACCTAAAAGAATGGAAACAGCTGGCTACAAAGAGTAAAGGGGAAAAACATTTCAAGCAAGAGAAACAGCATTTGCTAAGGTGCTAAATTGGCAAAGACCTCAATGAGGTTTCAGAACAGAAGACAAGTTGTTGGCATGCGGTGAGGGGTGGTGAGGGATGACTCAACATGAAATAAGCAATGAAAGATGGACTAGTTTGTGTACAATATTGTAGTACACATAAATAAACAATAATAAAGATAAGTCTTATTTATTATCTTAAAACATAATTCTTCTTTCTATAAAAAGAATGGATTATGAATGAAGAGAGGGCAAGAAATTAAGTGCAGTTAGATAACATGTAAGATATGACAATACCAAAGAAAAATCTATGGGTGTGAAAATGAAGAAAGTATTTGAAATTAGATGTAATTGGGATGTAAAATATATAGGATTGTCCGATGGATTGACTATGAGATATGAGAGAATAAAGAATGACTACTGTATTTCTTATAGGAGCAACTGGGAAAGTGTTGATGCCATTTATGAAGGTAGAGACAGAAGGAAAGATTTCGGGAAGGGAAGGTTATAAATCACAGATTCGAGGTGGAACACATTAAAGGTGAGATGCTTTGAGACATCGAGGTGAAATGTCATACTAGTGAACGAATGAATAAGTCTTTCTTGATTTCTATAGCTTCTTAATATAATGCTATTATCAAGTGAACAGGTGAACTAATAATGTTCTGACAAGATTTTGAGCATGTGCATAGCTGACAGGCAGATTTGGGGAGAAAGGGTAATTATCAAAGTAATATATAGCAATTATCAACATAACCAAAATTTGGGAGTCAGATGGTCTTTCTTGGAAAATAAGTCTTCTAATTGAATAGTGAAAATAAATGCCTGCTGAATATTTTGAAGACGGCAGTCTCGCAAGCAAAACAGACATAACGTAGGGAGAAGGAAAAAAAGTGATCATTCTAAAAAGCAATGCTTCCACTAGATAACATGTAAGGCAAATAATGTATTCAGTGTCAATATTCCCTGATATGGTCATAGTTCCTACGAGAACATGATAATGCTCTCAATACCAAGAAGTTTCCACCAAGTCTTCCACTAAGGCTTAGAATCCTGAGGGCTTAAATAAGAACATATGAGGTATATATCTTAAGTAGCTGAAAACAGTGCATGCAGTTTTGAAAGAGGAATGAGGTATTACACTCAAGGTGGAAATTTGGAGATCAGAAACAGTGAAATAATGCATGTCATACCTAGGAGAGGGGAGGAAATCATCAATTCTTCTAAAATTCTCTGTTATCTAACTTTCTGTACAAGAGAAGAAAGGAGATTCTAACCTGGTGAAGCTGTAGGGTGATGTCCTAAAATAATTAGTAAGTGAGTGGTTTTCTAGTCTAATAGTCTATTAGTATAAACTGGAAACTTTAAAAAATTATGGTCACTTGGGACACACCTGTGACAGGTCAGGACTCACTAATGCAGGCCTCCATAACAACTGTTTCAGTACCAATTGAGTGGTTTAGTTAAATACTAAAAACCAGTAAACTTATACAAAGGCTGGGATGTAACAAAAGCCCATCAAGAGTTTTGCCTAGGCCTTTCCTGGGCCTTAAAGCATGACAAAATAACAAAGGAATTCTTAACCGGATTCATTTAGGATTAAACAAGTTTTATTGTGGGTCTGAAGAAACTCCCCAGACCTCCACAAACAAGTTTATTGGGGGTCTAAAGTAACTCCCCAAACCTCCACGATTTAGCAGAAGACAAGATAAGGGTAATCACTCCAGCACCTGGACCCATTTAGATTAAGTAAATTTACTGAGGCACCAGAGGGAGGTCTTCAGGGCTCAGACCTTAGTTATAGATTAAAAGAAGTTAATCACTTATGTCTTCAGATGAATGCACACTTACACATAGACACATAGCTTAGAAGGTATATAAGCTCTGGAAAACTTTGTAATTTGGAGTTGGTCAGGTCATAATTTCCAGGCCTTCTCCCTGTAACCAGTTACAGAAATAAAAACTCTCTTCCTCCCCAGTTCATCTGCATCTCGTTATTGGGCCACAAGAAATAGCAACCTGACCCTCCATTTGGTACAGTAACACACCCATGCAGGATCTGAGTAAATCAGTCTGAGATGTGCCTCTATGGTTAAAAACTTCTGAAATGGACTAATGAAAGAAAAGAAATCTATGCATATTTCTGAGTATTTCAGACATTTGAGTCTTAATATAAGTTAAACATTTTACTAGAAATGATGTATTAAAAAATTCTCAAGTCTTCTTGCTTGCCGGCATTGTGTACAATTTGTTTTAGAAATAAATGTCTACAATCTTAACACACATTAACCCTGGTCATTTCTTTCAATGTTGTGCCAATTGTATAATCTGCTTGTGTACTGGCCACATTAAATGGGGCCATACATGAATAAACAGATTCTGAAACTCAGATTTGTGTTGTGAGCAAGTGATGGAGGAGAGGAGGTTCTTTTCTTTTATTCATTCTTCTGGTCTCCTTTTCCCAGTGCTACATAGACAATACAATGAAAATATTATAACTTGACCAGTTCTCATGTTGTGAACAGAAAAGCCTGAGTAGAGGTAGAAAAACACAAATGAAGTCTCTCTGCATATTAAATATACAACTAAAAGATTGTCTTAAAAAAGGGTTTTCTAAATCAATGTAAAGATTCAAGTTATCAGATGGCTGGCTGAGTTTTCAAAGTGGGCTATTAGAAAAGAAATTTTAAGAAAATAAATGTTAAGATTGAATCTACATTGTTGTAATACAGAATCTTCAGAGACTGATTCTTTATAAAGAGTAACGCCCTACTGAAAATGAAATACACCTTCCCTTTGAGAGGAATGAAAGTTTCTTCTTTCAAAGAAAGAGAGGCCAGGCGCAGTGGCTCACGCCTGTATCCCAGCACTTTGGGTGGCTAAGGCGGGCGGATCATGAGATCAGGAGAGCAAGACCATCCTGGCTAACATGGTGAAACCCCGTCTCTACTAAAACTACAAAAAATTAGCGGGGCGTGCTGTCGGGAGCCTGTAGTCCCAGCTACTCTGGAGGCTGAGGCAGAAGAATGGCGTGAACCCGGAGGAGGAGCTTGCAGTGAGCTGACATCGCGCCACTGCACTCCAGCCAGGGAGACAGCGAGTCTCAGTCTTAAACAAACAAACAAACAAAAAATTAGCCGGGCGTGGTGGTGGGCGCCTATAGTCCCAGCTACTTTGGAGGCTGAGGCAGGAGAATGGGTGAACCCGGGAACCGGAGCTTGCAGTGAGCCAAAATCGCACCACTGCACTCCAGCCTGGACAACAGAGCAAGACCTCGTCTCAAAAAAAAAAAAAAAGAGATAGGAATGAGCACCCATTGCTTTATGCATATGCAGGCCCAGAGAAAATAGATATGTTAGAAATTCAAAAATAGACAAGATTTTTTTCTTTAGTAGTCACGTATACAACGAAATGCTTAAACAGAGAGTGTTACCAGACACTTCCTTTCTGTGAACAAAAGCAATTTCCTTAAATTCAAAAGTAAAAAGAGATTGGAGGAAATAACCTAAATAAGTCAGTAAAACAACATAATTACTTAAAATATAGGCTAAGTTTATATAGGAAAGAGACCACTGGGTTAACAGATAAAATACTTTAATTCTTCTAATGAAGACTCTAATTATACATGTCCTTAGGCAAGATATTTAGACTCTGTAGCCTGGGGCACAATATCTCAGCTAAAAAATGAACACTTTGCAATATATCAACTAAAAAAGGAACACTTTGGACAAAGCAACTTTTAAAATAGCCAACTGTGGAAAACAACCGTAAATCGCAAATAAAGGCATTATGGCCTTATTAGTGAAAAAAGCAAACTTTTAATCTTATATCCATTGATCTGTACAGATTCCAGGGCCCCACCTAAGCTGTTAAATGAGAATTTTAGAAGTGGGGCCAAATGATCTGTATGATTTGAAATTTCAAATTTTCTTGCTGTAGTAGAATTACTAAGTGGCCTTAAATTTTGTTTGTCTCTAATATTCTATGGTACTATAAAATATTTAATTATAAAATTCTCCATTTAAACAAGCATTTATGGATTACATCCATGTTACATATTTTCAAATAAGAGAAGGAAGGAGGAAACTTCAATGCTAAAGAAACCACACAATAATAATTTATAAATTGTTCGATTAACACTTAATTACAGGAGGAACAAAATCGAAGGAATGTTCCCCATCCCACACTAAAAAGTAAACTCTGCAAAGGTATCTAAAACTTACCCCTCCTATGTAGTAAAATGCCTGGTACATGAAAGATTCTCAACATGTGTCTGTAGAGTAAAATATCACAAAGTTAAAACCAAATCATAGAACAATTTATTGATTTGCCCAAATTCAAACAGTGGCTCAGGGCAAGAGAATGGGAGCATAAAGCAATCCAAATCATTGACTACTTGTTTTTTTCCCTGTTTTGTCAGCTGAATTCCAAAATTTATAGAAAGTCAGATTTATTTTATATGTGCACCAGCCACTCACTCACCAGTGTAACAGAAGCCGTATATCATAGATCATTCAACATTCAAAATGTTCAAATTCAGCATTAGAAGAATGTTCTGGAAGCAGCCAACATTTATTTGAAGAGTTTACACTAGGTCTGAAGTTTTGCAAAATTCTGAGAGAGAGGGCAACAAGCTTGGTACAAAATCCTTGATTTCGATGAGCTGAAGTCAGTGGACAAAAGGTAGAATTTTGATGAGAAAATAGAATTCGCACTCTGAAATTATATTGAGCAGTACATAACTGCTTACATAGATGCTACTGTGAGCACCACATTTTTCTTGTTCAGAAAAGTGTGATTTAATAGATCTCTAAGAATATATACTATCAGACGGGCATGTACATATTTTAAGTAAGTGAGAAAGTTCTAGGTTAGTTTGAGCCTGGAAAGAAACAGAGGAGGAGGAGTGTTTATGTTGCTTCATGTTTGACCATTTGGGTATAAAATTTAAAAATGTTCTTCAAAAGTCACCTAGCATAGTTTCTAGTAACATTTTTTTTTTTTAAATCTAGAAGAAAAATATTTACAAAATTAGCGTGACCTCTATGCCTTCCTATTTAATAGTTCATACAAGAACTATAATATTAAATACATAGATATGGCTAACTTCACTTGCATTCTACCTTAGAAGCACATGCTTTTCTCATAAGTGTTCCTCTATGCATTGTTCACCCATGTTTCCGTCTTTCTTAAAAGTGTGACCTTTATCAAAAAAGTTTCTAATGTGTCGTGTGATCAATAGATATAAGTACCTTCATTTTTTAAATTAGTCCAAGGCTATTTTCCTTTTACTATTGTATAAACAGGGAATTGAAGGGTAAAATAGTTAAAACTTAATGCTATAGTGCTAATGCGGCTTTTAAATCACGTCAGCTGCAATCACTGCATTATAATTAACAATTTATTGAACCAGCAATAAAATGAACATCACATTACTTCTTAAAGCAGCAGAATAAAATGGCTAATAAATAGCATAAGCCAGACAAATTGCAGAGTAATAGAAATTTTCTTAAGATTTATGGTGTGCAGAAAGATGGATGTGCTATTAGTAGGAGCTCCAATACTTGACAAAATTCTTTTACAAAGACATTGTTACCATGCATGTCAGAGTTCACAAGTCTAAGTGGTTTATCCAAATTTCAGCTCTCTGCTATTACAGTGGAAAATACTCATTACAAGGTTTTGAAACTGCAAGCAATGTGTACATTTGCCAACATTCAAACTGCTACTGCCAAAAAGATACTAAAATATTTTATAAACTGTCAAATAACAAGTCTGCTAGCTTAATCTGAGTCTATTTTATACTATACAGACTGTAAAAACTATTACATTAATTCACTTCCTGCAAAACTTTCTAAGAGCAGAGAACAGCTAATGTAGAAACTGAAAAAAGTAACTGCTTTTTACCTTCTGAAACCCTAACAATATCATACTTCTGTTGGGGAAGCATCATTGTTTTCTTGAAATGCAATCACACTCCCTTTAACAATCGGCATACGAACAGAATCCATTAGTGAAGAGAAATCACAGAAATAGTTAGATTAGAGTCAAGCTGAATGTTTCACTATGACAAGGGAGAGATAGTTATGGGAAAATTACATATATTCAGTGTTTCTACTGATAACTTGTGATGCTTTGTTTCTGACATGGAACTATATGTTCATAAGGTAGAATAAAATATAAAATCGTTTATTATGTGACGATAGGCACAACAAATAGTAATATTTTCTAAATAACCTGTTTTTATGTTTCAAAATTATTATTATTAGTAGCGGTAGTAGTAGCAATTATGGTAGAAGCAAGCAGGTTCAGCTCTCTACTAAAAGGGCAAAAAAGATTGGCTCCCAAGATTTTTGTCATTAATTAGTTCACTCAATAATGACGATTATTTTTAATATGTAAATTTGAATGTATTCATCAAACATTTGTCAAATATCCCAAGTCCAAATCTAAACACTTAAATTCAAATGTATAGTAATATCTGCATTAATTACTTGCTAAAAAAATTCTTGTAGATTAAGTTTCATGGCCTTTCTAATGATATATTCTTGTTCATAACAGAGGGTAAAATATGATTTGCTTATTTTCTCATGTTATAATACCCATGGAAGTGTATGATTTAAGGTCAGAGAGCTGTTATCAATACAAAGAAAAATGTAATGCAGAAGATAAAATTAAACAGAGAAAAAAATTATTTTAACACTTTAAATAGCTTACAATTTTCTAAGTGAGATTAAGTAAACTATACAAATACAAATAATGCAAATCAAGAGGAAGACATGCTAGAAAAGACCTAATAAATGCTGCAGGATAGTCGAAGAAGGAAATTTTCAGATGTGATGTGATCAGAGAAATTTCAGAGGAATGATGTTTTATTTCAATCTTAAAAAATACGTAGAATTTTGATCAGTATGTGAGTAATGCAAATGTTAAAAAGCTTGATTTAGTGATTTCACAACGTATTCATATATCAAGCCATCAGGTTATACACTATAATGATATACAATTTTTATTTGTCAATTAAAAATAAAGAAAGAATAAAGAAGTCAGTATAAGGTGGCCAGTGTGATTCTTGTTTTACACTGAGAAACAATTTTAATGGTACAAAATGGCAAAATGCAATTATAATAAAACCCAAAAATCCAGTTCAAGATTTACACAATGATTATAATAAAGATGAGTCCTTACTCCTCAAGTGAAAAACAATAGCCCTAACACATATGTTAGAATATTAGTCAAATTTAATCATGAAACTCCTTGAATAAGAGAGGTGAAATAGTTTTGCAAAAATTAACTTTAGTTGTTCCTAACAAAGAAGAGGTAGTCCTATTTGCTTCCCTAGAGAAAGAAGCCTTAAAAATGGAAACAACTTCTACACACAAACACACGCACACTCATGCACACACACACCCCCACATACACCCAGGCATCCCTTCTAATAGATGGAACAGGATGAGTCGCAAGTTCATTCTCAGATTCTTTCACAGATTCAGGAAAAAAAGACCCTGTAGCCTGCTAAAGTCCCTTTCTACCAAGGATCAGCTTCAGGTAATGAAACATTTTCTGAAAGCCCTGCCTACCCCTCCCTAGAAAATGGCTACATTTCACCTTTCTGTTTGGGAGTAACTAACCATCCTATTTTGCCTGGGAGTGGGGGCAATCCTGGAACAGGGAACTTCACTACTAAAATCAGGAAAGTCATAGACAATTTGGGACTATCTGGTAATTTTACACACTTCCCAAGGGCAGTTCTGGGATGGTCAATAAGGCTCATTAAGAATTATGTCATGAATAATTTTGATCAACCACTACTTCTATTAAATATTATTGAGGGCTTTTCTCTTTTCCATTTCCAGCAATAAGTTCCTCACTCAAGAAATCATTGCTGTGAAATCTATCTCCCTTTTTCAGAGCCCCGTTCTTCATTTTGCCTGGCTTACACCACTTCTATCCTCCCTCCTAGCTTCTTGACATTTACAAAAAAAGTATGTATTTAGGAAAGCATCTCATAGACTCATTCATGGTAAAGTCTAAATGTCTGCTAATAATTAACATTGTTGCCAGAATTTTAAAACTTAACATTTGAATTTGAAGAGGGAAAGTCTGATTTATGGATAAACACCAAAACTCCAATTATATAATTTCGTGCATTAGAAAATCCAGCAGGCCAAGCATTCTCTTTATTTCCCTCTCGTAACTTTACCAAGTATTCCCACAGCTAGGCCTTCTGATTTCTTTATCTGATGGTTCACCTATATATCACCAATTATTGGGCCAATGTACATCTAATGATGTACTCTTGTTAATAACAGAGGGTAAATACTATTTGAGTACTACATTGAGTACTACTATTTAAAGAAGTGGCTTCAAAGTCCATACTTAATCTCCAATATAAGAAGTCTTATTGTTTTGTTCTCCTCCCTGTTCGGTTGGCCCTTGTTGTGATGCCTTACTGCAGACTTTTGCTGTGCTTGTAATGCCTTAAATTGACACACCACACTCACGTGCCTTTTTGAAACTCTGATAAAGAAAATTATCTGTGCCCAAGTGCCAAACGCCAGTTCATAGGACCAGTACCCATAAGACATTCATTTTCTCATAACTGATAAACTCTTTTCAAAGAATAAAACCCTGCCTCATGCTAGTATTTCTTGTTTTGTTCTGAATTTTGATAATGAATTCTAGGTGCTATGTTTTCAAACTTGGTTTTTGTGAACAGACGAAAGAAAAATGTTAACCGTCAGCCTGCCTAGTGCTCTTGAGTACCACAAACCTATATTCCCAAATCCTGTGCAAGAACCTGTCAGGAAACCCCGTACAATAAACTTCAACCATTTGGAACAACTAGTTGCTAGGGTTGTAAAGATTCTTCAGTTTGGTTAAGCACTGACCAAGTTACTTAACAGATGAGCTAAATTTCCATTAGTCAGATATAGACCCTTATAATTATCCAATTATACAAGGATATTTAATTCAGGAATGAAAAAAAATTACATGATCTGTGTCAATAACTCACATTTGTGTACCCATGCAGACGTCACTAATCAATCACAAGACATGAAACTGTTGGGTTTAGACAAGATCTTAGAGTCCTTTTGTTCACATCTTTCCAAGCAGCCACTACAAATCAGCTAGACTTGGCAGCCAAGATGAAAGCTGTTTGCCATCCTTGATCTAGTGGCATGCTTCCCCTTTCTAATGACCTGCCCTGCTGTGAATAAATTATCTTACTAGGCCAGTGGCTTTAACAGCTTTCTCCATGCTACTCTGAAGACGGATATATTTCTCAAAAAGCTGCATAGCTCTTCCTTTATGAATTCAAAAATTTCTCTAGACTCTCTCTTTCACCTTTCACTTCTAGTCATCCTATTTACCCAGTTCTAACTCATCGGATTTCACCAAAATTATCTTTTTCTGCCAATTCTATCACAAGGAGAAATCACCTAGACAGTCTACCTAGATATTAATTTGACTTTTCCTCAAGCCCACCTCTTAGATCTTCTCCTTACTTTTCAGAATACAGGCAAGTCGCAGCCTTCCACCAAACCCGACACAGATTCCAAGGGGAAAATACCAGTGTTAACCATAACTTAATGCTTATGAGAAGGAGATATCAGATAAATCCCAGGATAAGACAAAAGTGTGGGTCAGAGTAATAATACATAGACAACCATATTTACCTACTCATGGGGCTGATGCCAATGCCTATCATTAAAAGTCTTCATTTGCAATGCAGGTTAGATCAGTTAGGGGTGTGTTGTGTGTATGTGTGTGCATGCTTGTGTGTTTGTATGCACACAGGAACATTAATATCACAAATATAAGTACTCTAGAACTCTTTCATTAAAATCACAATTTAGCTTATGCATACTTTTAAAATATGTAGATAGGTAGATAAGTTAAATTTATCTAATCTGTCTCTCTCTCTCTATGTATATGTATATATATACACACACACACCCCCAACACACACACCCTTAACTGGTTTAACCTGCTTGTAAACTAAGACTTTTGATGAGAGGCATCAACAGCAACCTTGTGATTGGTTCAGTATATAATATATATATATATGTCTTACATGAAGTTAAAGACCAATGACATGTCATAATAATTGGGTACATGTGTGAAACTATCCTTCATCTCTGTGTGTCTGTGTAGCTGAAAAGAACAATGTGAGAGTATCTTTCAAAAATGAATTTGTGCATGTTCAGTAGTTGGAGGCAAGAGTTTTCACTTTTTATTTAAGCCAACAGGCTTTCCAATACTTCTTATTTTAAAAAAATCCTCTACATATTTGAGTACTGTGATCCAGGTTGATTTGTCTCCTGAGGCCCTCATAATGCACCTCATATGTGTGTGTCTACTGACCAATTCATCTCTCATTAATAGTTCATTTCATAAGTCTAGTCCAACTAGCATCACTTTTGGCTGGTTATATTCCAAGACTCAACAGATAATAAGTCTTTATATTATTGTATTAAATAATAAATGTGGTTCATAAGTGATTCTGACGAACCCTCTAGACATATCTTCTAGGAGAAATTTCAAGTCTAACATCGACTCAGAAGGTGACTAGCAAGAGTGGCTTGCAGACTTTCATTTTCGTCTTAAGTTTAACAAATCATCAGCTCTGCATACTGCCTGACAATCTTCTGACACACACATTAAAATAAAAGAAGTCCTAAGTGTTCAGCTGTGTATGATCAAACGATGTGAGGCCTTGGAAAAAATTCTCAGGAATTGCCATGGTTCTATATGAATGCTGATAATGCTTGCAAAAGCATAACTTGCTGGTGAGAGTTAAGAAGTGACTTGGTGCTCCTCAAGCTAATCTTAGGTCCATAGTACCATATGTACACCAGAAAAACAGATGTTCCAAGATAATCAGGAAGACCGGAAAGTAAGAATTGTCTTATGTGGCCTTCAAGCAGTGGAACCCTATAATATTCTACTGAATCCAGAAGCTAATAAATGGCAGAAATAAATCTAATCCACATGAAAATGATATATCTGTCTTTTTATTTTTATCTTTCACTAACTTTTAGATGACATATTGGAAGAGAAGATAAGTACCAGGGGGTCAAATGGATTTCATTTTGGGATTCCTCCTGAAATGTTCCTGAATGTTAAGCAAAAATGTAGTTAGGCAAACATGTAGCAAGTTTACCACATGGGTGCATTTTTAAACTGTAAGCATAATTAAGCATTCAAAATAACTTGTCTAACTGACTGGCAACATGATATAATTGAAAGTTCATTGAGAAAAGAACCAAAAGATTGTTTATGTGTAGAAGACTATGCTTCTGAGTTAAGCTGACCAGTATTTGACTCCCAAGTCTGATTTTCATTCCCTTTAACAATGTGACTTCATAAGCATCAGTTTTTCATCTATAAATGTTAGAATTAGTTGTGAGAATGGAAGTAAAGCGCCTAGCTCCCTACCTGATATATTTCAGGTTTATTACAAATGTTACTTGCTGTTTTTCTCTTACTTGTGTCTCATCTTGTATAAATTGCTTCATATCTGGAGCCATTTCTTTATCTGAAAAACCAAGGGCTTAGTTTGCATGACCTCAAGTTCTTCCTATAATTCTATGATTCAGTTATGTACAACTTGGGATGGCATGGCCATGTAAGCAGGGGTTGCAAAGCCAGGATTCAGTATCAGGCAAATAAAATCAATGTGTAAAACTATGTTGTGAAAAACAAGGGGGAATGATAAAGAATACATAGATCTGCCTAAAAACATTTAAACATCTAAAGCGTTAAAATAGTGTGCCTGCCAAACCAAATATATTCTTGGGTCAAATCTGAATTCTTGGCTCAAAAGTTTCCAATTTTCAATCAAGAGCTTTTAAACATTAACCTGCATCTCCACACCAGCACCCCAGATTATTGACAGGATAGTCAGAGAATGGATCAATCATAATTTTAAGTCAAATCAATCAATTACAGTCTATGCAAGAATTTTTCATGGCAGCTGTCATCTCTAGAAAAATATACATTTGGAGCCACCCAGATCATGTCAACAAAGAAAGGAGAATTGGGAAGACCAAATCAGAAGAGAACCAAGCATAGTTTTTGCTTCTGGCTAAGCCGTGGTTTGGCTGTGAAGATATGACTTCACAGCATCCTATTGAGAATCACGTCTTTGCAGTGGATATTTTTTTTTCTTCCCTGCCACGAACGTGTCTGAGAAACTGCAGAATAAAAATGCAAAACAACAAGTATATTTAGATACACTCCTACACAGACTGTAAAGCTTAATATTTCACTGAACACCACATGAAAGACTGAATTAATATCTATAACTCTTCCACATCACTCATGCTTCAAAGTTCTGTCATTATAGATTTCTTTGGCCTATATAGTTGCAAAATTAGCTAACAACAGTAATCTTTCTTTAGTGTAACATTCAATTGTACTTCATAAGAAAAAAAATTTATTAGATTTATTCATCTTTTGGCTCTGTATATTCACAGAATTTTTATTGATGTTGCGATAAACAACAAATTTTTACCACATAAAAATTAAACACAAGTCATTTTAGAATAATTATTTATAATGCAACTCCATGTATCAAGATAACCATAAGATCAAAATCACTTTCGATGTAATCTATTCTCAACTCTGCAACCAACTAGTTCTGTCATGTTGCATAAGTCATTTAACTTCTCTGATCCTCATTTACCTTTTATGTAAAATGCAATGTTGGTTGAAGTGGCTTCTAAAGTCTCCTCTTACTCTTACATTGTATGATTCTTAGTGGAATATATTCCCCAAATCTGTCATTGAATAGAGTTCAAAAGTTATAAGACTGCAACCATACAAAACTGAGGAAGGCTAAGGTGTCAACAAGTAGCAGAGACTTGACCCCTTATTAAATTGCATATTCACACAATGCACATATGTGAAACAAGAGGCAGAAATATTAAAGTATAACTTCAATTGGAAAAATTAAATTTCTAGAAGAATGTACACCAAATGTTTTCAGAGATTATCAATAGGTAAAGTTATACAATAGTTTTTATTTCCCCTGAGCTTTAAATATCAATTAAAAAATAATTCAGCCTTGACTACTAAAATTAGTCTCAAGTTTGGGGACTGATTAGAGCAGTGTCATTAACAATATAGTTTACATTATAAGCCAAATAGAATACAATTCACATTTTTCTAATTTAAGCCATATTTCTTATAAATTATTTTATTATTCTATTTTTTAAAAGTTAATATGCAACAATAGTAGTAGCAAACAACTTTGTATAGACTTTTTTCTTCATTACCCTGGGATCAAATTTCTAGTAAGGAGTAAAACAAACACTAAAATTCTAGTCATCCTAAGAAATCTTCTAGAACTGCTAAATAAGTCTCTATGTGGATTTTTTTTTAATTAAGGCATTGTTTTAAATATATAGCAATTTTCAGCATCAATGTTTTCTTATTGCTCACATCTTATTTTGGATATGCAAACAAAATTCTGAATGTCATTTCAAGGAACCAGATTCTTGTATTCATTGATTCATTTAATAAGCCTTTACTGAGCACTGTTACCCTTCACAACATTGGGTATGATAATATCCATGAGCCCTCCTAAATGATTGCCCATGAGGAGATTTGTAATGTTTTACAGAGAGTGTCCTGACAGTACCCAAGCAGCGGTTCATTCTTCCCAAATAATAGTTTTTAAATGACCCTCCCTATGCCACAGCTAAGAAAAGAATTCTGATAAATGGCAAAAAGAATATAGTAGCAAATAAAACAGTGGCATGTCCTGGGAGAAAAAAAGAGAGAGAGAGAGAGCCAAAACAGCTCTTTTCAGTTTTCTTTCGTTAGGAAAAGAGGAAGACACAATTTTGCAGAGAATATTAAAAGAAAGCAAATGTAGCATAGAAATCAATCTATTCAAAACCTAGTAATGAAAGATCATTCTTTGAGCAAGTGAATAATAAGTAAAGCCTAAGACATGTTCTGCAATTAGTAATGAGGTCCTTAAAGTAAGAAGCCAGCTTTGCATAGAAAGGCATAAGACAAAAAATAATGTAGATTGCACCTTGACATACTCTTTCTTTCTTTCTTAGATGAACTATCATCAGATCTTTAGTGATGAGTAAGTATAAATTTCTAACAGAAAAAAATATACATCTCATTGAAGAGTTAAGGGTTCATTTTTTCTCAATACCTGATTTGACAACCTGATAGTTTCATGTTACAGACATGTTCTTCTCTAAAGAGCCTTTTGATTATTATGTCAAGATTCTGATGTCAAGAATGGGTGACTAAGATAGGTAAGTGCCTCTTACTGAATCCTCTCATGTATAGGAGCCTATCATGAGGACATGAGGTTAGGATGACCTTTGGATAGATGACATAAGAAGGTTCATATCTTGTTCTGTCAATTAATCCTTCATCACATTGCTTCCAGGTATATATACTTTAAAAAATGATAGCAAAATGGCAGAGATGTTTTAGCCTGGCCAAAGCCTAATGGCCGTGACTTACCTACTGCCCAACAATCCAAACAAGTGTCCCTCACTCAATTTATATAACCAGTTGCATGAAGAAAGTAAGAAAAACAGAAGAGGGCAGAATGTAAAGGTGTAGTCCATTGAAATATATGAATCCCACCCACTCATTACTGTAGCCTAATGAATAATTTGCAATGTCACCAATCCTATTGACTCTCTCTCCTCTTGAGATTGGCATGGGCGAAGGGATAGAATTCTCTTTCTCTTCCTTACTGCTTTAAAGAGACATATTTCTTTACAAATATGCATTAACTTGTATTCTGGTAGATAATAAGATTATAAAGAATAATACGTTGTGATTTCCTCCTCACATTCTAGGCAACTTTGAAAATTGAATGAAGCTCTTATTAATTCAACTTTTATTATTATAAATTACTTGTGTACTTTATCATAGCTAGAACAGAGAGGTGAATGTTGAAATGACCAGGCAAGTCTTAAGTGTATTAAAAAAAAACAGAGAATAATAGTGTCTGGAGTACATTGGCCATTTTCTGCAATATTCAAAGAGGACACACATTACTCAGTGTTGGTCAATCATAGTCACGTAAGAATATGTGTTGGGTATTTCCAGATCTTCTCATTTCTAGTAGAATCTATAAATCTAAATATTTTATGTAAAATGTCTATAATTTATAAATATTACAAATTTATTCAAAGTGAAAATAAGCATTTACATGTCAAACAGAGCTATAATTTACAAATTTAATTTTAGACCTATATTATAGATGATGCTCAAAAAGTATGTGGTGAATAAATAACAATATGTTCTACAGATTTCTAGTAAGCAAAGTACACTAGAAAGATGGATGTTAAATAACTGTAGCATAACTGGCTTATTTGGGGGCATCATCAAAGAAAGATTACTAATATGAGATAATTCAGTATAGATGACAATATTTGTTTTGCAGTCATTGAAAAAAATCAGTTTCATTTTATAGTTCTTATATGCACGTTAAACTAATATCATAAAAATGACTAATGTTAGACTGCAAAGCCTGCTAAGTTAGTGAACAAATATGTATGGATTAGGTGTGTTTTATAAGCACAGTTCTGATAATATTTTCATTAACTGAGGATCCCAAATGTGTGTCCATGAATTAACACTGGAATAGATACAAATGAAATCACCTGAAAATCAGGAAATATATAATTTCTCAAACTCCATCTTGAGTAAATCTTACATGGCATATCTAAAATTTTTGTTTTGTCCTGTTTCGTATAAAGATCCCATGTAAGTCTGACACGCAGCTAGAATTGAGACTTATACAGTCATAGGAGCTTCCAAAGAAATACAAGACATATTTCCTGACCTCGTTGACATCATTCTACTAAAGAAAATGCAAAATGAACACATATCAAAACATTAGGACAAATATAAGCTATGATATCTAATTATATAATCACATTTGGTATATATAGTCCAGTGCTTAGGAACTTAGACTGAGGTCAGGTGTGATCAGGAATGCCTGCTTGGAGTAGATGGAAGTGGTACGGAATTTTGTAGAGAAGTTCAGATGTGGACGTAGAGGTGGGAATGGGAGAAGTTTTTGTGTTGGAGCAATAGCATGGCTAAAAGTTTCTGAGCAGAAATGGCTATTCATATGTTGAAGAAAAAAAAATCTTATTTGATAGGTGATGGAACCTTAGAATTCAAATATAATTATTTAGATTTTTTTCCACTTTAATTTTAGGCTCGGGGGTACATATGCAGGTTTGTTCTATGGATAAATTGCATGTTGCTGAGGTTTGGTGTGTGAATGGTCCCATCACCCAAGTAGTGAGCACAGTACTCAATAGTTAGTTTTTCCACCCTCATCCCTCTCTTATCCTCCCCTCTCTAGTAGTTCCCAGTGTCTACTGTTACTATCTTCATGTCCATGTGTACTCAACATTTAGCTCCCACTTATAAGTGAGAGCATTTGGTATTTCGTTTTCTGTTCCTGTCTTAGTTTGCTTAGGATAATGGCCTCCATCTCCTTCCATGTTCCTGCAAAGGACATGATTTTATTCTTGTTTATGGCTGAGTAGTATTCCGTGGTGCATAGGTACCACGTTTTATTTATCCAATTCGCTGTTGATGGAATCTAGGTTGATACTGTGAATGGTGCTGTGATTAACACAGGAGTGCATGTATCTTTTTGGCAAGACAGTTTATTTTCCTTTGCTTATATACCCAGTAATAGGTTTGATGGGTCAAATGGTAGTTCTATTTTAAGCTTTTTCAGAAATCTCCAAACTACTTTCCACAGTGGCTGAACTAATTTACATTCCAGCGGTTCAGATTCAACAGTAGAAGATAGTATCTGAGGACAATGAAATTGGCCAGATTATAAGGTCAGATTCCAGCATGTAAAGTTTAAGTTAGCACAGCGCCGTAAACATGTAGATTGAAGAAATAGAATTTAATGACTGCAAAAATAGCAGTAGGTCAGTTTAAGAGGAGAAAAAGGTGCTAGGAACAGGTGAATGGTTTTACTTAATAAAGTGAACATTACAGATTTAATTTAGTGGCTTGTACATTGGATAATAATTTTATTCCATGAGATTTTTTTTATACCGATCCCTCTGTTTCAGTGCTTGTCTCAAAATTTCCAGAATAACATGTTTAAAAATTAGTCCAGTTTGCAGTCTAGTCAAGAGGCAGTATAGACACCAACAATGTCATAGTAATTAAGGTACTAGGGGGAACCTAGACTGTAGATGCATCTGGAAAATCTGCCAACATGCCTCAAGAAAGCAACATTGAGTAAAGACAGATATACACCACCACCCCCTCACATGTTCATACAAGACTTCACTCCCCACTTACCTGCAACTTCCAGAAGGAAGTGACCCACGTGACCTTGTCTCTCTCTCCCTGGTGGTTGTCAGAAGGGTGGCCTGGAGGGCCAGAAGAGCTGCTCCCCAGCACATTCTGCAGAAGTAGAAACAGTGTTTGTTCCCTTCTCAGCAATTCCTAACTTTCAGGCTGCATCTTCCTGTGGCTGGAATGCTATTTCTTCTCAGAATTGTAATAACGTATTGGAAGAATAAAACAAACCAGTCGCTGCCCCTACCAGCTATCTCTCTAGGATTTGCATTCTCACTGGAGACCCAAATATGTGCTTCTTCCTGATATGGAAGATGTCTTGTGCACTGCAGAGGAGTACCGAAGTTTTCTGAACTCCAAAGCATCTGTGAATAAGTGGGTCCACACTGGGTTCTGCTCTGTACCTTTCCCCTACAGGAAAGGGAAAATGAAATGAAATGTAAGACGGAGCCTCAGATTCCTGTTTGATCCACACACACGGGAGATCTATTTGAAGGATCGTGACATTTTGGATTCCCCTTGCTCTGTTTTTGTTTTTTATTTTCCCAGGATATTATGTAGTGTTCCAGAACAGTACTTTAAAATTCAGAAGGTTTTTGGTTGGTTTGTTTCTTTGTTATTTGATGATGAATTCTCAGCTCAAAATTTAGGGAATGGGTTTGTCCGTTTACCCCCTGCCCTACCTTCTTCTTTGGAACCTTTAATCCCAGTGTGTGAGCATCTTACTACAAGCAATAATTTTTAAGTCTTCATTGCATTTTTTTTCTCAGTAAACTCTTTAATTAAGCAAATATTGATTAGGGGCCCATCATGTGCCAGGCACTGTTTATAGGCATTTGGGGCACATCTCTGAACAGAAGAGATGAAGACTTCAGGTCTTAGAACTTCTATTTTCATCAAAGAGTGCAAGCCAACACACAATAAATAATCTTCAAGTTCATAGGGGGTAGACATGGCCTTTCATTATGGGAGTGTTCAAATGTAGAAAAGTGAAATATTTTTTCCATTTTGCCCATATGCCTAACATAATCTAACATCTAGATTCTTTACTTAACATTTTGTGACATTTCTTTTGCCACATATATATCCCTCTATTAATCCTTCTTTTCTAGAGGTAGAATTTTGAATAGCACACTTGGGTGCATCCCTCATGTTTTCTGATCCAACCTTAGAAGATGTTGTTTTTCATAGAAGGGGATACAGGCATATGGATAGTTTAAATTGGAGCTATAAATATAGGAGTTCTATATACAACAGCACAAGAAGGCTAATGGAGAAATGCTGGAGAGTATAAGTTCCCCTCCTATACAAAGAGTAGTATCCATGTCTAGAAACATGGTTAGCTCACCCTGAGGGGCCATGAAGGGGACTTCAATGAAGAAAGCAGGAGTACTGTAAGGAAGTCACTAACAATCTCGGAGTTCCTTCCCCAGGGTCAGGAACATGATCACAGTAGATACAGAGATAAGCAGGAAAGTTGGAAAGACCTGGCCACTTAATGGGCAATTTTGCACATTTGTTTAACTTCAATTTGCCAAAATAAAAATTTAGAATAACAAAACTTACCGTAGGACATTACCGTTATGAATTATATAAGATAAAAATATTAGAGAGAAGTAGATGCTTCAAAAGTATTAGCTATATTAATGTTACTACTATAACTAAATTCCTATAAAAATAATATAGCTAGGGAAGGAATAATCTTCTGGGTCTTAGGGATCCCTGAAGAAAAGTATTCATAATAGAGCAATTATTTTAAGGATAAAAGAAAATCACAATTAAAGACTGGACTGCAGCTTCAATTAGATTGGGATAGATACAGATCCCACTATCTAATGGTTATGAGACCTTCTGCAAATTATTTAATCCCCCTAAACCTTGATTTCTTATCTATAAAATAATATCTACCTCAAAGTTCTTATTGCATGGGCTAAATGACATATATTACATCTGAACTGTGTCACTGTGTCAATAAGAACTCACCACATATCATCTATTATTCTAGAAAGACTATGTTACCTATCGATGCCACATTACCCTGGTAGAGCTTCACCAATTTCTCATCAAAGAAACAATCCAGTCCAACAGCCTAAAGGGCAGTGAATGAAACAATAACAAAAAGGACACTGGGTCATTAACACTGTTTTAATGTAGGTAGCTCCAGTTTTGAAATTCTTTCATTCCCCTGAAAATTAAATAAGGGTATGTTGGAGCATCTACATAGATTCAACTACATTTCTTCATAAACACTCAATCTTAGATTTATCTTGGAAAAGAATCTATGATATGTAGATAATATCTATTATTTAAATCTACAAACATTTTGTTTGCCACCAAAACCTTTTTAAAAATACTTTGGCCAGTTATGTCTGGTTTTCTTATTTTCTTAAAATTATAAAAATGTTGTAGCGAATTCCAAAGATCTACATTGTAGGACATATGATTGGGAGAGTTATTCATTAGCAGCAAAATTATTTTTTGGAATTTTAAGATTCAATGTCTGAGAGTTTTTTTTTTTAATTTCTGAGATTTTGGTGCACCCATCACCTGAGCAGTGTACACTGTACCCAATGTGTAGTCTTTTGTACCTCACCTGCCCCCTGCCCTTTCCCCAAGTCCCCAAAGTCCGAAGTATTATTCTTATGCCTTTGCAACCTCATAGCTTAGCTCCCACTTATGAGTGAGAACATATGATGTTTTTCCATTCCTGAGAATACTGGGAATATTCACTTAGAATAATGGTCTCCAATTCTATCCAAGTTGCTGCAAATATCATTATTTCATTCCCTTTTCTGACTGAGTAGTATCCCATGGTATATACATACCACATTTCTTTTTGCACTCATTGATTGATGGGCATTTGGGCTGGTTCCATATTTTTGCAATTGTGAATTGTGTATGTTAGCAGCAAAAGTCATTATTAACTTCTCTCTCACAGACACACACATGCACAGAGGGTTATTTTCTTTAATGAAATCTATTATTCTCCTTACTCTGTCAGAAAAATTATTCAAACACTGGAAACACACACACACACGCACACACACACACACACACCCCTTCACTCTTTCAGTGCCATGCTAGGCTTACCCTGCTATTGATCATCAATTTTATACACTTTAGGGGCAGCAGTCAACTTGCAGATTGTTGTCCAGTAGAGATGCAAATAATCCCTATCTGGTGGAATAGAAAACCTCAAAGTTAGAATACCCTGGAAGACATTAGACAGTTTTATATGTAATCTACAAATGTATCATAGTATTGCTTTTTATCTAGTTTCTAAAAAAGTTTTGAACTGTTTCAACAGCTTACTACTTCATCTCATTAATTAATAAGTTGGATAAAATCCTTTCCATGTGTTCATTTTATATTTCAGAACAGTCAAGCCTTTTAACCTTTTGAAAATCATTCCTTAACACCTGTATATCCTTATTACGATGACACCAAAGTCAAAATCTGTGGTTCCTGTTCATTTTCAACATCACCTAAAAAAATGGGAACTCCTCATGAAGTTCATAGACAAAATTTTCAGAAACTCAGATACTCAAATAAATAGACACTATACAAATACAGCATAAGGCTCACAAAATACTCTTGATTGCAAGACCATACCAACTTAGGTTTTGCTCAAATAATTTAGTTCTACGAAGGCATAGATTCTGTTAGCCAGATCTCCATTCTGTTATCATTTTCTCTCTCGTGCTACAGACCCAAATTTTTAAAATTCTGGAATGAATTCTGCTTTATTCTCACTGGTATCTGAATTTAGTGTTTCATTAGCTTCCATTTAAAATGCCACCTTTTCTAAAATTTCTAAACAAGTTAAGAACATTCTCTAAGTCACTAATCTAGAAATAAAGATCTCCAACCACATTTTTCCCTGAGCAAATATTGATAGACCACAGGTATGTGCAATGCACTCTACTGAGACCCGCAGGTACACTGGTAAAGAAAATAGAGACATAAACTGTCCTCATGAAGAGCACACAGATATCTATATTTTGCTACATCCATACATACTATTGCTATTTACTACTTATTAAAACTATACCAGGGGCTATGACAGTTACTAAAATAAAAATAATTTAAATAACAGAATTGTTATCCTGTTATCTGTTATTCTGTTTAATAATAGAGGGAACATATAAAATTAAAACTAAAAACAAGAAGGAACTAGGCATTAGAAGGACTTTTTTTTGTTCTAGAAATACTTGAGCATGGAGAAACAAATATTGCTAAGAGAAGCCAATTTATTATGTATACAGAAGCCATATGAGCTTCAAGAGTAGTTTGTCAGATACAATTTTCTGGAAAACCATCAGTTTGAAACTGTTCTAGATGATAAAATAATCAATTTAAAAATATACAGGGTTTTATATGTTCCTAGTTCTCATATGTTATAGTCTATTCTAGAAAGAGACATTAAATATATACTGACTTATCAATAATTAGATAATTATTAGCATATAACTTTCCTCCAGTCTTGGTTACCTTTTCAACATTCTCTCTCTCTCTTTTACACACACACACACAAACACACAGACACACACACCCCTCTTTCACCACTCCTTCAAACATAGCCCCAGACCTTCTTAAAGAACTCTAAAGAGCAATCCACTCTTTTCCAAGTCATATACTGTGGGAAAGCCTGTCTCTATTTGGTATATCAGGAGGAGGGCTCTTAGAGACAGAATCATCTGTAGTGGTCTCTTTGCCAGAGATTGGTTTATGACTAAGCTTAGGATATAATTCTAGGCAAGACCTAAAAAGTTGGCTGGGGAGCTTCTAGGAAGCTTACTTTGGAAAGGAGACACAGGAAGAGATCATCTTTTATGCTGTCTCTGGGGATGGTTATGTCTGGATGTACAGCTATCTGCAAACCAAACCAAAAGAATCACAGAAAAACTAGCATCACTCTCTGTTGCACTTCTTGTTATGTGAAATATAATAAATTTCCTAAAGTCTGCCAAGTTGACTGAAGATATCCTAACCGTATACCCATGTTCAAATGGTCACTTATCCTTGCAAATTTGATTTGCAAATAATTGTTCAATTTATCCCTTTCTGCTTCCCCTATTTTGGCCCAAGCTGTCATGCTTTCTTAACCAGGACCACAGAAGAAATTGTTGAGTCCCATCTAAACCATTTTCCAATTCAAAAAAGACATACTATTTTGTTTCTACTACTCCTCAATTTTCAGTCTTCTAATAGTTCATCATTTTTTAAATAATAAATTTCAAATTCCTAGCATAGATTTAAACCCTTTTGTTATCTTATCCTTTTATTTATTTATTTATTTTTTTTACAGAGTGTCTCTCTGTCACCCAGGCTGGAGTACAGTGGTGCAATCTCGGCTCACTGCAACCTCCACCTCCCAGGCTTAAGAGATCCCCCCACCTCAGTCTCCTGAGTAGCTGGGACTACAGGCACACACCACCACACTGGACTAATTTTTTGTATTTTTGGTAGACATGAGATTTTGCCTTGCTGTCAGGCTTATCTCAAATTCCTGCTCCTGGGCACAAGAGATCTATAACCTTAGCCTCTCAAAGTCTGGAGATTATAGGCATAAGCCACAGCATCTGGCCTCCTGTTTTTTAAAACTTTTTTAGTTCAGGGGTGAATGTGCAGGTTGGTTAGAGGTGACCATGTGTCATGGGGGTTTGTTGCACAGATTACTTCATCATCCTTGTATTAAGCCTATTACTCATTAGTTATTTTTCCTGATCCTCTCCCTCCTCCCAACCTTCTTCTTAAAAAGAAGATTGTTTCCTTTGAGGGGACATGGATGGAACTAGAGGCCAATATCCTTAGCAAACTAATATGGGAACAGAAAACCAAATACCGCATGTTCTCACTTATAAGTGGGAGCTAATAATGAGATCACATGGATTGTGGGAACAACACACTGAGGCTAATCTTTTTAACAGCTGCATAGTATTCCATTGTGTATATGTACCACATTTTCTTTATCCTTTCTATCATTAATTGGTATTTAGGTTGATTCCATGTCTTCACTGTTGTGAACAGTGTTGCTAGAAATATTCCCTGTCTCTTTCTAGCTTTCTTGCTCATCTTATCATCTCACAAACAATTTATTCCGCCTATACTCAACTACTGACGGCCCAATATCCCAATTTGCTGGTAATAATTGTAGTAATGACAGCTAGTACTCACTGGAGTATGCTATATGCACACATCCTGATGCTAAATAAGGTATATCAAAATTCTAGGAGCTCAGTGATCAATGCCAAGCAAATGAGAAATGATTACAATTAAGCAAACTACAAACCTAGGAGATAGGTATTATATTTCCATTTTACAGATAATGAAACTGAGGCTCAGGACATTACATTCTGGCCCTGCTTGCAGAATGAATTACACTGTTTCTGCACAGGGACAATGTTGAGCATCTGACACAGCTCAGGATGGGCAAGAACATAGTCGGCATCTCAGGTTTCCAAGACTGAAACCATTACTTTGCCCTAAACTTTTACTTTTCTTTTGCTTTGAATTCTAATTTCAAGCCAGAGAACCTTAGCAGCATTAAAGAAAATGATGAGTCTTGCTTTTCAAAGTGTGGACCACAGACAGCAACAACAGCATCACCTGGGAGCTTGTTAGAAATGCAGAATAATCCTGCATCTTCTGAGTTAGAATCTGTATTTTAACAAACCTCAGGTGATTAGCAAGTACATTAAAGTTTGTAAAACACTAATTTGGAGACCTGAAAGATGTTCTAGTTATAGTCAGTATTAAAAACCCTCTCTTTTTCCCCAAGTCCTGTCTTTGAAATATCACTTGCTAACGTCATTTGCAAGGCTAACCTGGATTAGCACTCCTTTGAGAGAAAATGTGCTAATTATTCAAACAGTAAAAATAAAATATTAATATAAAAGTTAAGGAATGTTTCAATTTTATGGAAAAATAAATGAGGCAAACAGGTAGAAATCAGTTTTGTGGTTTAACAAATAATATATTGCCTGACTGTAATTTTTTTTTCACTTTGTACTTTATTTTCCCTGAAATTGACTTCTATATTAAATCTAAACCTAATCACATGTAGTTAACGGCAGATGGGTTCCTCACTCAAAGCATTAGAAGAAAAGCAGTCGGGCGCGGTGGCTCAAGCCTGTAATCCCAGCACTTTGGGAGGCCGAGACGGGCGGATCACAAGGTCAGGAGATGGAGACCATCCTGGCTAACCCGGTGAAACCCCGTCTCTTCTACTAAAAAATACAAAAAACTAGCCAGGCGAGGTGGCGGGCTCCCGTAGTCCCAGCTACTCGGGAGGCTGAGGCAGGAGAAAGGAGTAAACCCGGGAGGCGGAGCTTGCAGTGAGTTGAGATCTGGCCACTGCACTCCAGCTTGGGCGACAGAGCGAGACTCCGTCTCAAAAAAAAAAAGAAGAAGAAAAGCAAGAATCTTTCTTTTGGACATTGATGCATAAATTCAAATAACTGAAAATCAACTAAGAGGATTTTACCACAGAAGATAATGGGCATTATTTAAATATTTCCAACATCATTTTATTTTCAAAGTAGAATAGAATGTGAACTAAACTTCATTTTAATATCTAAATCATATCTTTTTCTTTCAAAGTGTCTGTGAAAAAAAAAAAAAAAAAAGGAAGAAGTTCCTGTATGCATTACTTGTAATAGGGACATGCTCACCTATAAGTTGATCTAAAACATGTCCCTTTTTGGCTGTGAGTGCCTAAGTAACGAGGCAATGGGGAGAGTAAAAGTTCCCATTCCCACAACCGTCACAGGCACCAGCATTGACTTCATGCCAGCTCTTTTTAACTGTGAACCTTTCCTGGGACTAAACATGCACAATGCATGAGATTGTATATTTGCTCTTTAATTCTTTAGTTTTTGTAAATAAAAATGTCCTGCAGCGTTTAGCTTTTGTTCATTTTAGATACAACTGTAAAAGTGGAAAATAACGTAATTTCATTCAACTTATAGTAGGTTCTGCTTGCTGGAAAATAATACTGTTGTTTAGTTGAATCAGTCCTTCAAAGTAATCAAACCAACTAAATTCCTAGAATATTCCATAAGAGTAAAATTGTTTTCTAATCTTCACTGAGATTCTATTCAATAAGGCCATTTTCTTATCAAACTATACATTTGAGAACAAAATATCATATTCTAACAGGTACTATAAACATTTTAATTCTGTTAGGGCCAAAATAATGATAAACATGGATAATAGTAATAATCTCTTTCCCCAAAGAGTCTTAGAAATCCTAATTTACTGACTGGTAGCTACTTTCACTAAGTAGAAATACAGTAATTTAATAATCTTACCATAGCAGTTTTCACTAAAGAAAATTAACTAATTCATTATTGCTTATAATATGCTGAGGCATAGCTGCCATATTTGTGAAATCAGCAGGTTCTGAAAAAAAATACAAGTTTTTAAATGAATGTTCAATTTTCCCCTAAACACATAAATGATACAATTACTTAGCTCCCTCTAGTGCCAATTTCTAATATAAACTTAATTATAATAACTGTATTCACCATGTAATTTTGAAGCAAATTAAACTTTTACTTGGCAATAATTAAGTAAACCTTCAAGGGTTTTATAGGTTGAGTTTGAGATCAGAGCCCAGCAAGATTCATGGATGACGATGCTGTCACAGGTAGGCTTGTGGCTGCAGTTATAACAGTATTTCTTTGCAAATTGTATTTCATATGTTTCAACTAAACACAAATAAACCAATAGAGTGTAAAAGAATGTTGATAAAAGAAATTAAGGCTTGCCATTGAATATCTTTGTACACTCCATATATATTTTATTTTCAAAGTAGAATGGAATGTGAACTAAACTTCATTTTAATATCTAAATCATATATTTTTCTTTCAAAGTGTCTGCGAAAAAAGAAAAAGAAGAAGAAGTTCCTGTATGCATTATTTGTAATAGGGACATGCTCACCTATAAGCTGATCTAAAACGTGTCCCTTTATGGCTGTGAGTGCCTAAGTAACGAGGCAATGGAGTATCTTTGTTCCTACTCCACAACGTAAGTGAGCTATAACAATCTCACTTAACTTGTGGTTTATATCGATTTTTCTTTGAACAAACAAATTTAAAATCTAAGAAGAAAGACACATTATGCTTCCATCAAGGTATGAGGAATAAAATTTATAAAATTTAATTTTCAATTGTAGATGAAAACAGAGTAGGCAGAACATTAAAAAAAAAATTATAACAAAAACGTCTAACTCAATAAAATGACTTATTAACGTATGTTTCCTGGGGATTTCTCTTAGACTGAAGCATATAATTGAAGACTTTTATTTCTAAGTAAAGGTAACATAATTACTTTTATTAAGAAAATTGTTTTGTACTGAGTGCGTTTAAAGAAAAGACAACATGGTTTGGAGGAAGAGGAGAGTAGTCAAAAATAGAATCTCATTCAATGAAAATTTGTAATAAAACTAGTGGATTTTCTAGGAACACAACTTTCTACAACAGTTTGTATATTCATTGCTCTTTTATTTTTAAATATAGTCTGAAGGCTAAGAGGGATGAAAGCACGAATTTAGGAATCAAGTGACATGTATTTGATTAACAGAACTATGGTTAGTCTGTAAAATATAGATATTGCTTCCAATTAATAAGGCTCTTATGAAAATTAAAGAAAACATGTATGTGAAACACACAGCTGAAAATGACAGTTAATAACTTTTTTTCTGGTGTGTTAGTAATTTTTAAATGCTCACAGAATAAAAACATATAATTGAATTTTACTTGTGATCATTGGTAACATAAATATTATTCCTTAGTGCTGAGAATTAGTACTTTTAAAAATTAACTTATTTTTATTTCAATAAACATTTTTGCCCCAAATAAAAAAAGGAAATCTTTTCTAGAATAATAGGTGAGATTTTTACTTCTGATTATTATTATTATTATTATTATTATTACTACTGAGATGGAGTCTTGCTCTTGTTGCTCAGGCTGGAGTTCAATGGCGCAATCTCGGCTCACTGCAACCCTTGCCTCCCGAGTTCAAGTGATTTTCCTGCCTCAGCCTCCCGAGTAACTGGGACTATAGGCACCGGCCACCACGCCCAGCTAATTTTTTGTATTTTTAGTACAGATGGGGTTTCACAATGTTGGCCAGACTGGTCTCGAACTCCTGACCTCAGGTGATCCACCTGCCTCAGCCTCCCAAAGTGCTGGGATTATAGGGGTGAGCCACCGCACCCCACCTACTTCTGTTTATTTGTGTCATAATGACCCTGATTCAATTTGAATGACTGGACATAAATTATCTGCGGAAGGCAAGAGTCTTGGCCCCTGTATTTGTTCCTACTCCTTCTAATTCCTCCTGCTTGCAATTTCCATTTGGCAAGGTTAGACAAGTGCCTTTCTTTTTGTGCAGCATTATGGGTAATTGCCTTCCAGAGTTGTTCTAATAAAAATAAATAAGTAAGCCACATACAGAGAGAAGCTTTGGAAAATGCTCTGTACTAATACAATGGGTTAATTTTATTGTGATAAATGTTAATGAGACAACTTACCTGCAGTGCTCATAGAGACAGCTCTCCTTCTTTCTCCAGCCATTGAAGTTCCTTCAGTGACTACTTTTTACCTGTCCTATTCCTGACATATCTGTTTGACTTTTGAAACATTGTGGTAGATGGATTATTGAAATAATTTATCTCAAAAAAAGGAATAGATTTCATTTTTGTGCTAAAAAATTTAATAAATATTATAAGCTGTCTTTGCTCTACACTGAATGCAGAGATGCCACAGACAATATTCTGAAAAGTGTACACAAGCATATCTCATTTTATTGTGCTTCATTTTTGTTTAAATTTTACTTCACAGATATTACTTTTTTAACAAATTGGAGGAATTATAGTAACCTTGTGACTAGCAAGTCTTTGGGTGTCATTTTTTCAAACAACATGTGCTCTCTTTGTGTCTCTGTGCCACATTTTGGTAATTCTCACAGTATTTCAAATGTTTTCATTGTTATTATAGCTGTTATGATAATCTGTGATCAGTGATCTTGGATGCTACTATTATAATTACTGTGGGTCACCACAAACCATACCCACATAAGACAGAAAACTGAATAGATAAATATTGTGTGTGTTCTGAGCACTCCACTCACTGCCCATTCCTCTATCGCTCTCCCTTTCCTTAGACACCCCATTCCCTAAGACACAGCAATATTAAAATCAGGCCAATTAAAAATGCTACAGTGGCCTCCAAGTATTCAAGTGAAAGAGATGCATGTCTCTCACTCTAAATCAAAGGTAGACATGATTAAGTTTAGTGAGGAAGGCATGAGAAAAGCTGACATAGACCAAAAACTAAGACTTATGTGTCAGTTAGTCAAGTTGTAAATGCAAAGGAAAAGTTCTTGAAGGAAATTAAAAGTGCTACCCCAGTGAACACATTAATAATAAAAAAGCAAAAGAGACTTATTGATGATGTGGAGAAAAGTTTCAGTAGTTTAAGTAGATCAAACCAGTCTGAATATTCCCTTAAAAGCCAAAGCTTAATCCAGAAAAAAAGATTCTAACTATCTTCAATTCTATGAAGGCTGACAGAGGTGAAGAAGCCGCAGAAGAAAAGTTAGAAGCTAGCAAAAGTTGGTTAATGAAGTTTAAGGAAAAACACGATCTTCATAACATAAAAGTGTAAGGTAAAGAAAGAAGTGCTGATGGAGAAGCTGCAGCAAGTTATTCAGAAGACCTAGTTAAGATCATTGATGAAGGTGGCTATGCTAACAACTGATTTTCAATGTAGATGAAACAACTTTACATCTACTTTGGAAGAAGATGCCATCTAGGGCTTTTGCAACTAGGGAGGAGAAGTCAGTACCTAGCTTCAAAGCTTCAAAACACAGGTTGACTGTCTTGTTAGGGGCTAATGCAGGTGTTGACTTTAAGTTGAAACCAAGGCTCATTTACCATTGCAGAAATCCTAGGACCCTTAAGAATTGTGCTAAATCTACTCTTCCTGCGCCCCATAAATAGAACAACAAAACTTGGATTACAAAATATCTGTTTACAGCAGGGTTTACTGAATATTTTAAGCCCACAGTTGAGAACTACTACTCAGAATATATTTCCTTCAGAGTGTCACTGCTCATGGACAATGTACCTGGTCATTCAAGAGCTCTGATGGAGATGCACTAGGAGATTGATGTCGTTTGTATGCCTGCTAACACAACATCCATTTCATAGCCCACAGATCAAGGAATATTGTCAACTTTAAGCCTAATTATTTAAGTAATATTTTTTATAAGGCTCTAGCTGCCATAGATAATGACTCCTCTGATGGATTCAAAACCTTCTAGTAAGGATTCACCATTCTAGATGTCATTAGTAACATTCTTGATTCATGAGAACAGGTCAAAATACCATCAAAATTAACATGAGTTTGAAAGAAGCTGATTTCAACCCTCATGAATGACTTTGAAGGGTTCAAGATTTCAGTGGAGAAAGTAACTGCAGATATGGAGGAATTAGCCAGAGAGCTAGAATTAGAAGTGAAGCCTAAAGATGTGACTGAATTGATGCATTCTCATGATAAAACTTAATGGATGAGAATTTGCTTTTTATGAATGAGCAAAGAATGTGGTTTCATGGAATGTAATCTACTCCTGACAAAGATGCTGTGAACACTGTTTAGGTCATTATGTCCACAAAGGATTTAGGATATTCCATAAACGTAGTTAATAAAGCAATGGCTCTAATTTTGAAAGAATTTCTACAATGGGTAGAATGCTATGAAATAGCATCATATACCAGAGAGAAGTCTTTTCATGAAATGAAGAGTCCATCAATCCAGCAAACTTTGTTGTTATGGTGTTTTAAGAAATTGCCATAGTCACTGCAACCTTCACGCTACCACCACCCTGATCAGTCAGCAGCCAGCCATCAACACTGAGGCAAGACCCTCCGCAAGCAAAAAGATTATCACTCACTGAAGGCTCAGAAGATTATTAGCATTTTTTAGCACTAAAGTACTTTTTAAAGTAGGGTGTGTCTAGTTTTTGGACATAATCTTATTGCACATGTAATAGACTACAGTATAGTATATACATAACTTTTATATGCACTGTGAAAACAAAAAAAAATCTATAACTTATTTTTGTTATGATATTCAGTATAGAACCAAACCCTTGATATCTCTGAGGTATACCTGTGTAAGTATCTAAAATTTTCTGTGAGTTTACAAACTTAAGAGCATTTTAGAAATATTTAAATAAACCTATGCTATTATAATTGTCTTTTATTTTTAAGTCTTAACAGATAAAGCCTAGTAATTAAATATTACAACTCAATTACATGATTAATATTTAAGAATTTCATCTTTCCTCCCCTCCTTTGATGCAATGAAAGAAACACTTGTAAGTCACCAGAAAGATAAGGTTTTTCTTCTTACTTGTTGGAAATTAGAGTCAGTCTCTATAATTTTCAATGAGGTTGTTACTTTCTCATCTTATTCACCTGTGACCATAACTTTGTTGATCAATTACCCTTGTCCACTATTCTAAATGCTCCCTCTTTTACAACTGGATAGATTTACAGGGCTATCAACAGTGAAACTAAATGTACATCTTAAAAAAAAAAAAACTTCCTTTATTTAGAACTGAAAAAACAAGTTAGATTTTTTTCCAGTGGAAAGTTGAAATGTGATTTTCTATACTCTGGAAAAATTAAAATAATTCCCAAGATGTCAGCCCTTTCCACTCTCAAGTATATGGAGGAGGTACAAATTTCTAGGAAAAGAAAGTTGGTTTGGGAAAAAAATACATATTTAACATAAGAGATTATTCCATTATCCTTGATTTTTACCCGTAAGAACTTTCTGGTCACTATAACATTTAATATTAAAAATGAAAGGAATATCAAAAACCACAAGGGAAAAAGAAGGCCATACATTTGACCAGAAGACATTAGCAAAGTAAAGTTGTGGATAAATAAATTTCAAGGGCATTCACAGTAAACTACATTGGTAGATTTCCTGTCTCAGCAGAAAGTCCGATAATCCTGATCTATCTATCAACTGACTAGAGGACAATAGCTAATGAGGTGACTACATTTCATCAGAATTACTTCTTAACCACATTTCAGTTTTCTTGATTCACCTACCTTTTCTAGATGGTACAGTTTTGACTAACATTAGAACCTTGCGAAGAACAAATTAACTTCACATTCATTTACAGATATAGGCCACAAGGTTAGAATTGCCCTAATTATAAAGTTACTTCCCAGGAAACAAATAATCCATTCACTAAACATTTGGAGGAAGAAATGTGTGTGGAACAGCCATAATGAATTTTACTTCAAATTTCCATTTTTCTGTTGAGGCATCTATTGTTGAAAAAGAGTTCAGTACTATGCAGGCAAATAAGAATTATGTTTTTAAAACCTATTTGGAGAGCCAATTTTAACCATTTTTCTTTTATCACTGGCTGAAGCTTACATCACAAGAATTTGAGTGAAATAAAAAAGAATATGGTCAACTATTATTATCATGGCTGGATCATGGGCTAATAATGACAACAGTAACAACAAAAACAATAAAACAGCTTTTTAGTCTTATGTTCTCAGGACTTTAAAAATATATATATTACTTCATTTGGTTCTCCCAATAACCTTATGATTCAGGTATCTAATGAGGTACAGAAAAGTAAAGTCACTTGGTAAAGTCTATTCTGTCCATAAGGAGAACAAGGATGTGAAGGAACTAGGCAATTGAACTCCGGAAACTGAGCCTTTAGCTGCATGACTATTGTCCCAAATATGACGAAGAGGTCTGGATTAATAACACAATAACAATAGAAATTTATATTTATCTGGCAAATTGACACTTTTTCAAAGCAATATTAATTTTATCTCATTCAAACCTCACAAATCTTTTAGGCAGATAGGTCTATCATTTTCTCTTTTCTTGGAAATGAGAAAACAGAAGTTGTTCTGTGACTTTCCTAGATCATACCCCTGAAGGTGTGAGGAACAGGATAAAAAAAAAAAAAAATAGGCACTTTTACTCATAAACACTAATAGTTCATGCTTGCAATTATAAATTCATCCAATTTTAAATTTTATTAAGGGGTTATTACTTTGAAATCCAGAGTAATCCACTTTTAAATGAATCGTTTAAATAAAGTTTTTTTAATTTAATTTTTTTAAATCTTAGCCAAACCCATAAGACAAAATGTTTCCAACATCTTATGCTTTCATCTGTTCATAATAGTGCCCTTTCTTTAAAGTTTCTCCAAACCAAGATGTAGAAAGTAAAGTTCCTTCTGAGTCTGTGATGCCATGTAGTTCTATAATGCCACAAGAGCAACAGCAAAAATAAATACTCTTCTAAAATGGTTTCTGGATAGTATTAAAGGTTAACCCAGGTAATGAAACAATGATGTTATTGCCAACTAATTGTATTTCCTGTGTTTTCAATGAGCTGAACTAATGAACTGATGGATATTGAAACTTAGGTGTTTTATGGCTAAATTATAACCATAATTTCTAAAATGTGTAATTTTTTTTCAATATAGCAGCAACACCTGCTGCTAAGTACAAAAGTGATTAGCCACAAACTAACCTACTATAAAATATCAAAAGGCATTTGTCCAATGAAGAACTAATGGGAATTACGCAGATTACATTTCCTTCCCTGCTGAAGGCAACGGAGCTTCACCTCATAGCAAAATGAAAGTATAACTCAAATACAAAACAATATATACACAGAGACATAACCAAATATGTTTCTCATTATTTTTAGACAGGTTTCCTTTTCATGTAATTATTCGGCAACAAAGAGCTACAATAAAGGTTAAAGCATTTGGTGGGTATCTGAATAGCTCTGTGTTAACCAACTAGGAATATTATTCAGATACCTCATACCAAAACACTCATTCAGAATTATAATGTAGATGTGCATGCTAACAGAAACCAATCTTTTACAATACGTTATCATAATTAGATTTATTCTGTAACTTTTCTTAAAGCATTCACTGTTCTGCTGATAGCAAAGAATTGGAGAGTAAGAAACTTGTGCAATTGGCTGATTGACTTTGGGAATTAGAATGAATTATATAAGGTTTTCTCTTTCTGTAGTACTAAATGCTAAATAAAAATCGACTTTAAAATTATCTCCATAGAATTTGTGTTGTTGAACAATTCACGATAAAGGTAACTGGTTTTTGTAGCTGTGTGTGTAAACCTAGGATGCCTTTCTCCTGCAGACAACTTTATTCAAATGAAGAATGCAGAGATGGTGTATCATCATCCTTTTATAGATGAGTGCCGCTGAATCATATATAATAAAATATCTTTTTGCACTCTGAGCAACCGGCAAAAGGAAAAAGAAGCATCCTTCAGAAGTGAAGATTTTTAGCATATACTTAAATTTAGTTATTTAGATGTGTGTTTCTATTGCTGAAGCTTCAGGACATATTTGCAAATTTTAAAACTACCACCTAATCATTTTGCTGAAAAACAGCAATAGCTAGACATTGCACAAATCATAAAGTGCTTTGCACAAACTCTGGAAACTGTCTTGTCTACAGAATCTTTCCTTAAGCAACAGCAGGGATAAACAGATGGGCCATACCATGTTTTAAAATGCCTATAGGTTTAGATTCTGTTAGAAAAGCTGGCAAAATTATATCCAGGAAAAAAATTGATAAAATTTAATTTCATTGAATGTCATTATGACTATTTGTGCAATAGTAGAAAGGAAATCTTAACTGATCTCCATCCATCAGTGTAAAAGAATTGTCAGATCAAAGCAGTTTGCAGAGCATACCACTCTTCACATTGTAAATGATCAAAATAAATGAATACATTGAATAGTGTTGCTTTTAGAATTAGAAAGATAGAGAACATAAAAGATAATACAGCAATGCCTTCTGAAAGTGACAAATAATTGTATTCATTGCCCAATAGTTGTTTATTGTAATGCCATTCTCTAAACTATAGTAATAGAGTAATTTTCTGCTTGTTTTTGGATACTAACATTCTCCACATTTTCTGCACAAATTTTCCTGTACAGAATCTTACATACAACGGAGTTTAGAAATCTAAGAACTAACCAATTATTAGTCAGCAATCTTGAAATTTACAGTTGATTAGTAAGCCTAAAAATGTACTATGAAGTCCAAATTTAGTCTCACTAAACACTAAAATAATTCATTTGATTTTGAACTATTCGCTCCAGTAACAGGAAGTTTTACACTCATTGTTCAGAGTAACTTAGATCATTTAAATACATTCTTAATAACAAAGGTTACTTTGAACAGTTTCTAGAAAACTAACATATTGAATAGTAGTTGCTGTATCAGTTTATTAGCCTTCAATTTAAACTCTCAAGAAAAAAGTATTCTTTGGTTAAGTCAAATCACTGAGGACAATTCAGCCAGATGGCCATGGTGCCGATTCAGAAAATATTAAACTGCTTACTGGAATGAGTCAACTGCAGGACTGATTGATTTAGTCACATATTCAAAACTTTTGCTTCTTATCCCATTAAAAGTAGCACTAATGAGCAGCAGCTATGACCTTCCAGCGAGAAGCCACAAGTTCTACAACCCCTCAATATTTACCACTCAAATTTAATCTTTTTAATGGACACCTTAAAAGCGATCTGATAGAAAATACTAAGAGCTGCTCAGATACTAAAACACTTAGGGAGGCTTTTGATTAATGTTGCATGATTAATCAATTGATTAATATAGTTTTCAATACAGATGTTAGGACACTGTCTACTTTAATCAACCATTCTGAAAATAGTGAAGATAAATGCAATACTTTTGTGTCTGCTAGGAAGAAAGAATCCTTTCTTTAAAGGTTGTTAATTATGGCATAAGCCTTATTTACCACACGCAAATTTTATCTAATGTTGACATATTTTTACATAGGAATCATTAATGAGATAAGTGGGTTGCTTTTGGCAAAGCCATATTTTAATCACTTTAAAAATAATTTATTTAGCCATTTTATGGACCTTTTCCTTAATGAGAAATTATTTTAGAATAATGCTGTAAAATGCATTAGAATCTTAAAGTTTTTATTATTATTTTCCAAGACCATTTGTAATTTGTGATAATGCTTTCCACCATACTAAAACTGAAATCTTTATTCCAGTCAAAAATAATCACCCTGTAATTACCGTGACAAACTGCCCAAGCTGTATCATCGTGGCCATTTCAACTAATGATATTGTATTAGAATGCCTAGCAATAGACTTCAAATGGAAAATATAATTATGTGCATTAGTTTGTCTAAGCATTTATAAGATCACATATCCATCAGTTTTCAGGTCTCATAAAGAAAGCCATACATCACTGTCACTGTGAGTTTTGTTATTGAAAGCGCAGGCCTAACAAACTGAGCTTAAGATGCCTATCTTAAATTTCACTTGTTTTGTGGATCACCAAAATCCCTGTAAGTTAAACCAGCATAATTGAGAAGAGCTTTTCCTCTAGTGATGGAGGAACTCTGAGCACAGACCACTTCACACTCTGACTAAACAGAAGACTAGCCAGCCCAAGACAGCTTAATCTAGCTTTTCCACACCTCCTAAATCTGTGGGAGACTGATTTGGCATAAAAGCCCATGGAAAGGCTTTTGAGCAAGGTATCAAATTAAAGGTTTCATATTGTTGGCTCCACTGACCTGAAAGATATTAGAAGGAAAAAAATGTGCAAAAAAAAAAAAAAAAGATGTACATTTGAGTTGTGAATGGGAGAAAACAGTTCTTTGAAAAACAAATATGCAATAAACTCGAATAAATGATACTTCAAATAAATGACAGCATTAGAATTAAAATTTGATGATTATTTACTGAACTCTGCATACAACAAACCATAGAACCTTGGGAACGCTGCTCAGCTTTTTTGTCTACCAGTGTTCTCATTTGTAAAATGAAGCCATAGGTGGATTTCTTGACCCTTTCTAGTTTTAGCTTACTCTAACAATGTGATTCAAAGCTCAATTTAAAAAATATTTGCTCTATCAGTTAACAAAAATGTGCATGAAAAAGTAAAACCTACCTTGGGATAACGAAAGAAAATTGTTTTAATTGGTTGCAAAAAATAACCTATCAGCCAGGCGCGGTGGCTCAAGCCTGTAATCCCAGCACTTTGGGAGGCCGAGACGGGCGGATTACGAGGTCAGGAGATCGAGACCATCCTGGCTAACACGGTGAAACCCCGTCTGTACTAAAAAATACAAAAAACTAGCCGGGCGAGGTGGCGGCACCTACCCGGGAGGCTGAGGCAGGAGAATGGCGTGAACCCGGGAGGCAGAGCTTGCAGTGAGCTGAGATCCGGCCACAGCACTCCAGCCTGGGTGACAGAGCGAGACTCCGTCTCAAAAAAAATAAATAAATAAACTATCAATAGGTATAAAAAGTTTCTCTTCTACTAGGAATAATTATGTTACAAAATATTATACACCCAAGGGCCCAAATTTGAATTTGTTAACTTCTCATGTTGTGTGTTCATTGTCTGTAGAAAGTGATAATCTGTGTGTGATTTTCCCCTAAAATGTGTCACCTGTACATGATGCTGAAAATGTGTTAAAACATGTTCTACCATCTTCAGATCAGTCTTCTACCAGATCTGGAATGAGAAAATTCACTTCTCTATGACCTAAACCTAATGGAGGTGTGTTTCTAAAGAGCAGCACTATTGACATTTTGGGTTGGATCATTCTTTGTGGTGAGGTTATCTTGTGTATTCCAGGATGTTTAGTGGCATCCTTGGTCTTCACCTATTAGTTCCTGGTAGAACTCACCCTCATTTCCAGACATGAAAACAAAAAATGTCTCTAGATGTTGCCAAATGTCCCCTGAAGGGCAAAATCACCCTTTGTTGAGAACCAATGTCTGACAGCATAAGCAACTAGTGAAAACATTGTTTGACCAAGAAAAAATAGAATGCTCTAAAGTCATAAATATGTAAATTTTGAAATAATTCCATGGTTATTAATTTATTTTATGTATCTACTTTATACCAAAGCATGTGAAAAAATTTAAATAACACAAATGCTTCTTGGCATTCATGTGTCTTTTTTCTATTGCTGGATCTGAAGATGCTTCCTAAGTCCTGCCTCTGAGAAAAAAATTGACCAGGTATAATTCTTAACCTAATTTTAATCTAACTGGAAAGAAAAGGTCAAAGTCAAAGAAGCTGGGGAATTAATAGATAAGGTAAGATATTTTTCTATTCATGAAAAGGCAGGATTTGCTGTTTTTTAATATCCAGTTGATTATCATGATTACTCAGCTCAATTAGTTAAGGTTCTCATGACCTTGTGGATGTCTAAGACAACAGCTTCCAGTTGTCATAACCATACATACATATTTACCTATGTTTTACATCTTTTAAATTAATACATCATTCTCATAAGTTAGGAAGAGTTATTCCTATTCTATAGAAAACTGAGGCTTAGAAATGTCAATACTACCATTAGGTGACAGAACTAACAGTCAAATCTAGGTTTTCTAACTCAATGATTTGTGATCTTAACTCACTGTTCTCAGCTAGGACTATTTTATTAAGTTCTGCATTATTTGTTATAAAGTATAAATTATATCTATTCAGTAGATGAAAATGTTACTCAGTTCTGTTTGCCTCAGCTGTCTACAAGCCAAAAGCTGAGAAATAAATGACTTTATGACCTTAATTTTCATACAATGATCTCCCTTAACTCATAAGTAGAAAAAAATTTTTTAAAAAGATCAATCAAATCTTTTTTTTCCTCTTGAGACCACTAATTCATCAGTTCATGGTGTATAGACATGATTCTAAGCCATCTAAAATATTGCAGCACTAAAGTCGTCAGTATTTAATCCCCTAAATTCTAGAATTTGATTTAACATTTCCATGAAGTATTCACCAGGGGCTTAATTTCTGACTTTCTGAGTTCCGGAAGGCTTGTAAGACACACAGAATAAGATAGTCATCTTTAAACCCCATGTTGAAGACAGGTCTACTATTGTGGGAGCACATTCATTTTTCTCTTTAGGAAATGTCACCATTCCTTTGAAAGTCTAATGCTATGCTAACATCAAGTAACATTCAGCAAAATTCAGCCTACATTGTGTTATTTCCATGTTTTGGCGCTATATACATTTGTCTATGCTTTCAACTCAAAAGTTGAGCAATATTGGTTGCTGTATTTTGGTGCCAGCATAGATTTAAGCCATCCAAACAAGACTGCGTATTTGAACTGACAGAGAGTAAATGATTTGCATCTGGCATAACTGATGGTGGTGTCAAAACCTTGGAAGATAATTCATTGGTAAACATATTCCTCTGGATGCCTAGCCACACAAGCCCAATTTCCTATCAAGGGATAGAGCCAGATCATTGCCAGAACAATGTGAAATATTTTATACAGATAATTCAAGAGATTATTTTGCTCTGACAGAAAACAGGGAGTAGGGGGAATGTGGTAGTGTTCCTCGTTGATGAGGTAAGATAACTTTTTAACCATCATTGCAGAAATTAAATTTCATGCAAAAATGCCTTTATGACAACTATGGAGTTGACGAACTAGTAAAAATAATCACAAACAGCAGGCTTAAAAAATGTAATCTATAATTCCTGGTTGTAATTGGTAAAGAAAAAAAAGTTTACATCAGGCCATGACTAAAATGATGACAAAGTAGGAATACAGCATTAAGGTCTTAACACACATATGTGTGAACTACCCAGATCTCTTCAAAGAAATAGTCATAACTAGATACTGTGCTTAATGGAATAAAAATCTTTGAATCTTTCCATTCCTTTCCACTCGCAAGGAATGTATACATTACTTCAGATGTCTATGTTAGTCTCTTCTTGTGTTGCCATAAAGGAATATCTGAGACTGGGTAATTTCTAAAGAGAAGATTTTTTATTGACTTACAGTTCTGCAGGCTGTACAGGAAGCAGGGTGCTGGCATCTGCTTCTGGTGAAGCCTCAGGAAGCTCACAATCATGGCAGAAGACGACAGGAACCAGCATGTCTCATGGAGAGAGTGGGAGCAAGAGAGAGAGAAGGAGGAGGTCCCTAACTCTTTAACAACCAGGTCTCATGTGAACTAGCTGAGTGAGAGCTCATCACCATGGGGATGGTGCTAAACCATTCAAGAGGAATCCATCCCCAAGATCCAATCACCTCCCACCAGGTCCCATCTCCAACATTGGAAATCACATTTCAACATGAGATTTGGAAGGGACAAACATCCAAACCACATCAATGACAAATACCAATGGAATTTTGTCTAGGTATTGATAGAATTGGGTTGAATTAAATAGTCTCTTGAAGAATGAATGCATGTCATATACAGGGAATAAACTTCAAGATAATTTAAATTAAATACAACACTCTTGCTATTAAACTACATGTACCATAGTTTATTATCTCTCTGATCATTTAGTTGACCTTTCAGAATCTCGTGGCTTAATCAAAAACAGCTATTGAGTACCTATTTTGTCATACACTCCGTGCCAAGTATTGGATCTGATACAAAAATGACTGTGGCTTTTATCTCTGTCTAGCTCTTAGTCCAGGGAGGATATTTAAGAAATTCGCTTTTAAAAATATCATGATGGTAGAGCACACTATTCCAATAGATAGGGGCACAGACTCTTCCTGGGTTATTTCGAAGGCTTCACTGTGAAGGGGATGGTGAAGACTGTATGTTTTTGTCCCCCAAAAATATATGTGCTAAAGCCTTAGCTACCAGTTTGACTATATTTAGAAATGGGAACTCTATAGAAGTAATTAAGGTAAAATAAGGCCATAAGGGTAGAGCCTTGATCCAACAAGATCAGCGTCACTATGAGAAGAGACAGGCCAGGCGCGGTGGTTCACGCCTGTAATCCCAACACTTTGGGAGGCTGAGGAAGGCGGATAATGAGGTCAGGAGATCCAGACCATCCTGGTTCACATGGTGAAATCCTGTCTCTACTAAAAATACAAAAAAAAGCCGGGTATGGTGGCACGTGCTTGTAGTCCCAGCTATTCAGGAGGCTGAGGCAGGAGAATGGCATGAACTCAGGAGGAGGAGCTTGCAGTGAGCCAAGATCACACCACTGCACTCCAACCTGGGTGAGAGAGTGAGACTCCCGTCAAGCAAGCAAGCAAAAAATCAGGCAAGCAAGGAAGCAAGCAAGCAAGCAAGAAGGAAAGAAAGAAAGAAAAAAAGAGACATCACTGAGCTCACCCGCTCTCTCTCCCACTATGTATGCACACAAAGAGGTTATGTGACCACACAGGGAGATGGTGGCTGCCTGCTAGCAAGAGTAGAGCCTCAGAATAAAACCTACCCAGCTGGTACCTTGATTTAAGACTTCACAGCCTCCAGAATTGTCAAAAAAATTCATTTCTCTTGTTCAAACCATATAGTCTGTTATTTTGTTACAGCAGCCAGAGCAGACACATACAATGATATTTCAAGTACATTTTCAAAGATGAATCAAAGCTTTCTTACAAAGACAAAACACATGGGAACAGAAATCAGTGAATGGGGAGAAGGGGTAGATGGAGAGTGAAGAAGAGATCAAGAACAAAGCAAGGGCAAGGAGCAGCCTGAGTAAAAGAGCCCTTTGGAACAAAGCAGGAGAGAAAACATATGCATGGTCAGAGATAGAATGTGAGGAAATTAGCATGTGATTTATTGTTTCTTTTTCCTGTGTCAAGCCAATCTTCTGTTGTCAAGGGAGGTAAGGATAAATAGGTGGCTTAAAGTAAATTATAAAGGTTTGAAATATTTGCTTTGGGGAATGAAAAAATGAACTAAGCACAAATCAATGGTGGTCCAACAAGATTATTAGAGCCAGGTTGGAAAGAGGTTTATAATGACTAATGAGTGTCTTTTAGTGGTGATAGTGATGGTGTTTTCCATGTGCAACAAAAGTGGAGGAAGCAGATGATTGGATTGACCAGATCTAGCTGACTGGCAGGGCAGCTATGGCAGAAGCAGGAGGTAAGGTTTCTGTGAGTGGTGGAAAAGGCTGCCTGGCTAATCCTATGCCCTGGCTGTGATAAAGAAGAAAACTGAAGTGAAGAAAGCAATAAATCTTGTGAATGGGGCAAACGTGTGAAAAGTTGAAAGAGGACAAAGGGGAAAATTTGGTTAGAGGACAAAGAAAAAAATGATAGATTCTGTTTAATGGAATTAAGAGACAAGAAGTTTTAAATATTATTGGGAATGTATTTTAACTTGCGAAGTATGGCAGAGACTGGAGGAGCTCTTTACCACACTAGTTTCCCTTTCCCTCTGGATGTCTGGATAAATCACCACTCTGTAGGGAAGAAAAAGTAGTTTTCTCCTCCCCCATCACAAGGTTCCTGGCCAAGGACCCTATAAATAAAAGACAGATTAACAAGAAAAATGCATAACAATTTTATTTAATCAAAGTTTTACATGGAGTGGGAGCACTCATAAACGAAGGCCCAAAGACACAGGGAAAACTGTATCTTTATGTTAAGTCTGATGAAATAAGAGGATAGTTGTGGAGAAGAAACATGTCTCAACAAAAAGGAATATGACCTAATGGTAATAAACTGGGGGAAACATAGGAAGGCCTGTTTGCTTCGTCTTCTCTGTGTCTTAGGCTGATATTCCTCCCCAGGTATGGGGCAAGACACTTGTCACATGAGGCTCTTCATGGGAGAAGGGAAAAGATCAGAGCGTGATCTTCCTAGCTTTTATGGCTTGCTTCGGTGGAGAGGAATTCTAGTTTCTATGACCCACTTGGGGGTAGAAAATGGGACTGGAGGAGGGAAGGCCAGAGTAGGTCGATGAAACTGTCTTGTTTCTGAGGCCTTCCCAATCTTATTCAGCTCAAAATCATCAGCATGTCAAAGTGTCATGCTTTCAGGTATCATATTCAGAGCCCAAATAATTCCCATCTGGCTTATGAAACATAAGAATTAAAATAAACTGTTATGCCCAGACCGTTTATTCCCCTGAGAAGACCACCAGAGTCCGGAGTCAAAGCCAAGCAGCAAGGATCTTTATTACAGGTTCGAACCTGGAACTCTCACACACCCGTGAAACAAGCGGGGCGGGAGAGCTCCCCAACTGGGCTCAAGACAGTGTTATATAGCCTAGGGTAAACAGGCACAGAGTCATTATACAAATCAGATGTATGATTGGCTGACATTTGAACAAGGCGATTTGGCTGATTATGATTGGTTCCCGCCATTTCTAGTATTTCAGTTAATTTTGAAATCCTGATGATGTCTATCAGGGGCTTGCAGGGCAAGGGCAGGGCTTGTTTTCACAAACCCCGAGGCGGGAAAGCAGTTTTACAGAAGCAGAACAAAGGCAGTTAATCATATTGCGACAGGTTTCACTAGAGGTTTTGCAACATGAGTGTATCTTACTTAAACGCGTCTTGTGACCTTGCCGTGCCACAGAAAGAAAAACAGGAACTTACAAAATCTTTAGAATGTGCAGAGATAGAGACAAAATGATTGTGAGAGCAGAACAAAGGTTTATCAATAGGGCGGGCACACACTTTTATGCCCTTTCAAAACCAAGTTCAAGAATGGGCTATAGTAACCTCCTGAATGTGATCCCCACTTCTTTGACCTTCTCTGGTGACCTTGGAAACCATGTGTTGAAGATGCAGAGCCACATGATGGAAGGAGAAGCACAGCCACTTGCAAATCAAAATCACCTGCTTTTACTATTGCTTTAATAATAGAGGGAGAAATACAAAATATTTTAAATATTTCAAGTGGATTATTTTCTGCAAATGTCATAAGAATACTTTTCAATTTCTATAATATAAATGCTAAGTAAGCTTATTGCATGTGTGCCCTCATAATGCCATGTGTGCTTTCATAATGCCACCCAGCCAATCAGGGAATTGCTGTATAATTTCATGTGAAATCTTTTTGGGGTTCCAAAGAGAATAACTGTAGTAATGACTATGAGCTGTTTAACCAAGTATAATGATTAAAAATATAGGCAATTACTTACAGATTGTTAACTCAAAATGCCCAAACATATCTTCTGAACACATTCCTTGCTCTCTCGGTATCTCTATAAAACAGGGTGGGAGCTGAGTTTTGAGTGTAGAAGGGGGAGTTCAGAGAGGTAGAAACCCTGAGGAGCGACTTATGTACCTCAGTTCCACTTCTAACACCTTCTGAGTAGTTTCTCCTCCTCCTGCTTTCACCATGTCTTTGAGTGACACAAACAAAGCCACTGTGTTTTGGGGAGAAAAGAATGCAATAGTCTCACAACCATTCTTCCTTTTAGCCTCCTAAGTGGTTTTCTAAGAGTATTTTACAGCTCATTCCTCCAGATAAAAGAAGAGAACATTGTTTCAAAGCCGCCTCTAAAGCCCTATCCTTTCTCTTTTCACTTAGAAGACAAAGAATGCATGTAAATGCTAATGAGAGCTTTTGCATAAACAGAGGAAGAAGCAGTGGAAGGACTTTTTTCTTAATCCCAGAAGTGGCAAAAATAAGTTTTTACCTCTGTTTCTTCTTAACTTGCCAAACTCTGTAACACTCTCCTCCCAGCCTCCCACATTCTTCTGAGAGATCAGCCCTGAGGAAGCTGAGGGATGGTAGAGCTTGGCAAGGCGGTAACAATAAGACAGACCATTTGTGAGCTTTAAGGGAGGGTGGGAAATTCTGATGACCAGGCACTGTTTAACAAAGCAAGTACTGAAGCCCTGGGGTGCTTTGAAAATAACATGTTTTGGAGCCACTCAGACCTGAGTTAGACACTTTGCTCTATTGTTTAAGAGCTGTGGCCGGGCGCGGTGGCTCAAGCCTGTAATCCCAGCACTTTGGGAGGCCGAGACGGGCGGATCACGAGGTCAGGAGATCGAGACCATCCT
>NW_012114566.1:9297203-9313285 GCF_000951035.1 Colobus angolensis palliatus
AAAGTTGATTTCGGCAAGGCTAAGGATGGGCTTATGACACAGCCTCAGGAGGCCCTGATGACATGTGACCAAGGTGGTTGGGGCACAGCTTGGTTTTAGACATTTTAGGCAGACATGAGACATCAACCAGTATGTGGGAGATGTACACTGGTTGTGTCTGGAAAGGCTTCCAAGTCACAGGTGGATAAGGAAAACCTTTTGAGTCTTTGACCAGCCTCTCACTAAATATACAATTTACATGTGAGAGGGGGTAGAGAAATAGTCACTTATGCCTTAGTCTGACTCAGTGAATCTGCATTTTTACATAAACAGTAGGACAGAGGAAGTAATCAGATATGCATTTGTCTCAGGTGAGCAGAGGAATGACTTCTGTCCTTCCCTGCCCCCCCCCACCCCCGCCCATCTGTGAAGATAAGCTATCTATTTACATTACCCAAGGTGAAATTCAACAGAACTGTTTTAGGGTAAAAACGTTGGGACCCACAAGGATTTTCCTGTGCTGGATAATCTTCAAAGAAAGACAATAATAAGATCATAATTACACCTAACATAATACAACTATCCTTTGTACAACTGGAAATGTAGCAATCCCCAACTCAAATACTATACATAAAGTTAACAATACTTCAATGTTGGTATGATTTCGATAAATCTCATGTCACATAATAGAAGAAATAAATATATTTTCTTAGTACAAGTGTATACATGCACAAGCATGTTTTTAGCAAAAGAAGGAGGAAATACTTATGACAATTACAGTCCTCATTTCTGCAGCTGGTCACGCCGTCATAGCTGGTATTGATGACTGCCTTCTTCTACTACCCGTTCTGTATTCCCTTTGCCTTCAGCAAGCACCTCAGGAGATCATGGATTTTTTCCTGGTGGAGTGACAGAAACCCTCATTCCTGAGGACTACAAATCTGGCCCATTTGTGGTCCTGCCTGGATTGGGCTATTGTAGTTTCCCATTGACCTCAATCACAGGGCATGGTAATACTAAGAGATGCCCTAGTGGATCTCCCGTACTCCATGCATACTCTTCCTTACTTCTGTTGTGGAGTAGTAGACTGATTTCATCTTGATAGTCCGGGTCAATCACCCCAGCCAACACTGTAACTCCCTTCTTAGCCTGTTGACTTAAAGGTGGGAGGAGCCCATAGTGTCCAGGTGGCAATCATAACTTCCAGTTTAATGGAATCATTGTGTCTCCTGGTGGCAGCTTCCCTCCCTCTGGAACTAAGGCCTCTAGGCCAGCAGAATGTAATGTTGCAGGAACAGGAAGCAAACATTTTGCTAGTGGATCACTGGGGGTGATGGTGAGTGGTGAGTGGTGCTACTTCCACTTCCACCCCTTGATTTCTGAACCTGTGAATCCTGGCTATGGGAGAAATAGTACCATATATTGGATGCTGATTTGGAACATACTTGACCTTCTGGAGAACTCTGCCTCACCCTGCAAAGTAGTGTCACCTAGTCAGTGTTGTAATTGTGGCTTCAAAAAGCCATTCCACCGTTCTATCAATCCAGCTGCTTCAGGATGATGGGGAACATGGTAAGAGCAGTGAATTCCATGAGCATGAGCCTGTTGCCGCACTTCTTTAGCTGTAAAGTGAATGTCTTGGTCAGAGGCAACACTGTGTGGAATACCATGACCATGGATAAGGCATACCATGAGCCAATTGATGGTAGTCTTGACAGAGGCATTGTGTGAAGGATAGGCTAACCCATATGCGGAGTGATTGTCTATTCCAGTGAGGACAAACCTCTGCCCGTTCCATGATGAAAGAGGTGCAATATAATCAACCTGCCACTAGGTAGCTGGCTGATCACCCCGAGGAATGGTGCCATATTGAGGGCTCAGTGTTGGTCTCTGCTGCTGGCAAATTGGGCACTTAGCAGCAGCCATGGCCAGGTCAGCCTTAGTGAGTGGAAGTCCATGTTGCTAAGCCCATGTGTAACCTCCATTCCTACCACCATGGCCACTTTGTTCATGATCCCATTAGATGATGACAGGGTGACTGGGGAAAGAGGCTGAGTGGTGTTCATAGAACCGGTCATCCTATCCACTTGATTAAAATCCTCCTCTGCTGAGGTCACCTGTTGGTGAGCATCCACATGGGATACAAATATCTTCACAGTTTTTGACCACTCAGGGAGCTCCATCCACATACGTTTTCCCCAGATATCTTTGTCACCCGTTTTCCAATTATCCTTCTTCCAAGTCCTTGACCATCCAGCCAAAGCATTGGCTACAGCTTGTGAATCAGTATATAATCACATATCTGGCCATTTCTCCTTCCATGCAAAGTGTACAACCAGGTGCACTGCTCAAAGTTCTGCCCACTGGGAAGATTTCCCTTCAACGCTGTCCTTCAGGGATGTCCTAGAAAGGAGCTGTAGTGCTGCAGCTGTCCACTTTTCAGTGGTGACTGCATATCGTGAAGAGCCATCTGTGAACCAGGCTCTAATCTTCTCTTCCTCTGTTGACTGATCATAGGGAACTCCCCATGAGGCCATCGGTGCAGGCTTGGGGAGAGAAGGCAGGATGGCAGCAGTGGAGACCAGGGGCATTTGAGCCACTTCCTCATGTAGCTTACTTGTGCCTGATCACATACATACCACTTCCTGATCAAGCCTGATCACATACATACCACTTCCATTTGATGATGGAATGCTGCTGTACATGACCCACTTTATGGCTGGGTAGGTCAGAAAGCACCCAGTTTATGATAGGCAGTTCAGGTGCCATGGTGACTTGATGACTGATAGTCAAACGTTCAGTTTCCACCAGACCCCAGTAACAAGTTAAGAGTTGTCTCTCAAAAGGAGAGTAGGTATCTGCAGAAGATGGCAGGAACTTGCTTCAAAATCCTAGAGGCTTCTGTTGTGATTCAGCTATGACGAACTGTCAAGGCTCCAAACAGCATCGCTATCTGCCACTGACATATCAAACACCATTGGAAAAGCACAGAAGCCTGGACCTGTTGCCGAGGCTCCTCCTGTTCTGGACCTCACTCTAAACTGGCAGTCTTTTGGGTCATTCAACAAATGGGCCTAAGTAACACACCCAAATGAGACATGTGTTGCCTCCAAAATTGAAATAGGCCCACTGGGCATTGTGCCTCTTTCTTGGTTGTAGGAGAGGCCAAATGCAGCAACTTATCCTTCACCTTAGAAGGAATGTTGCAACAGTCCAAATGTCCCCACACCATTGAACCCCTAGAAATTTTAATGAGGTAGAAGGTCCCTGAATTTTAGTTGGATTTATTTCCCATCCTCTGGCACACAAATGTCTCACCAGTAAGTACAATGTGTTTGCTTCTTCTTGCTCACTGGATCCAATCAGCATAATGTCATCAATGCAATGGGACTAGTGTGATATCTTGTGGAAGCAAAAAGCGGTCAAGTTCTCTCCAAATAAGATGATGACACAAAGCCAGAGAGTTGATATACCCCTGAAGTAGGACAGTAAAGGTATATTCCTGGCCTTGCCAGCTGAAGGCAAATTGCTTCTGGTGGGCCTTATGGACAGGAATGGAGAAAAAGACATTTGCCAAGTCAATGGCTGCATACCAGGTGCCAGGAGATGTGTTAATTTGCTCGAGCAATGAAACCACATCTGATACAGCAGCTGCAGTTGGAGTCACCACTTGGTTAACCTTACAATAATCCACTGTCATTCTCCAAGATCCATCTGTCTTCTGCACAGGCCAAATGGGAGAGTTGAACCGGGATGTGGTGGGAATCACCATCCATATGTCTTTCAAGTCCTTGATGGTTGCACTAATCTCTGCAATCCCTCCAGGGATGCAGTATTGTGTTTGATTTACCATTTCCCTAGGTAGAGGCAGCTGTAATGGCTTCCATTTGGCCTTTCCCACCATAAAATCCCTCACTGTACCAGTCAGGGAAGCCAATGTGGGGGTTCCACCAGCTGCCAAGTATGTCTATGCCAATCATGCATTCTGGCACTGGGGAAATGACCACAAGATGAGTTCAGGGACCCACTGGACCCACTGCAAGTTGGACCTGAGCTAAAACTCTATTAATTATTTGACTTTCATAAGCCCCCACTTTAACTAGAGGACAACAATGACGTTTTGGTTCCCCTGGAATCAACGTCAGCTCAGAGCCAGTGTCATGCAGTACTGGAAATGTCTCATTTCCCCAATGCACAGTTACCCTGGTAAAAGGCTGGAAGTCTCCTTGCAAAAGGATGGGAGAAAGATTCACTGTATAAATTGTCAGTAATGTAGTGCAGTTCTTTCTCAAGGGGACCCAGGCTCCCCTTTATTCAAGGGGTTCTGGGTCTGTAAACTGGCTCAAGTCTGGAAATTGATTGAGGGGCCATGATCCTCAGTTTTTATAATTTAAATTAGTCTTTTGTCCATTTGACCTAGAGGTTTTCTGCTTGTATAAATTAAGTAGGAATGCGGTAGGCTTCCTATCAATTTTACTTCTAAGAAGTCTGTGATTAATTTGCCAATGCCAGAGCTCTACATGAGTCAGACTGTTCCGATTGCCGCTTTACCTCTGCCGTCCATTATGTTAGCTATGCCCACCTTACCTTTGACAGTTGAGTGCCACCACTTGGCCCCTGCCACCTTGGGATCCAATTATTCCCATTGTATTTAAATTTCATAGTTGAATGACTGCAGTTCCCACTGTTAGATATGACATACAGAGAAGAGCAATTACAGGACTCTTCAAAGATGCAGGTGTTGCCCTCGTAAATCTATTTTGCAAGGCATTGGTCAAGGGTATATCTTCTGGACACTCCCAGCTGGGATGAGTAGGTCTAAAGTGACTAATCCACTCCACCATTCCAGTCTCCCTAAGCCTTTGGATCCCTTCCTCTACATTAAACCAAGGGAGATCAGGCATTTCCAGCTCATTCACAGTGGGTGACCTTTTAATCCACATTTCAGCTAACCAGCAAATAAACTATTAGAATGTTTTTTAACTCCTTGAGCTGCAATATTAAAAGCAGAGTCCCTACTTAGTGGGTCCAAATCAATAAATTCACCCTGATCCAACTCTGTGTTCCTTCCACCACTATCCCATACCCTTAATATTCATTCCTATGCCTGTTCTCTAGATTTCTGTTTGTATAAATTAGAGAACTTAAACAGTTATTTTTTGAGTGTAGCATATCTCCTCATGAGTCACAGTCCCAATCTCATCTCCAGGGGCCAGCTGGGACTTCAGTCTAGTTATAGGTATAGAAGCAAACAGGGGTGTTGGGGGTTTCTCCTGAGAAGAATCAACATTATTTTGCCCGGCAACTGCCTCAGGGGAGGCCATCACTGCTGCCTCAGGCAGCACAGGCTTTATCTCCTCAGACCAAGGTGGAAAGGCTGATGGTAGCATGGGATAGGGAGAGGATGTTGTTTCCACTAGAGATGGGAAATCTGATCCTTCTGGCAAAAAAAGTTTCATCACAGTTTACAAACTCGGTGTCCCCAGCTTCATCAGTATCCTCCCACATGTCCCCATTCCAAGTTTCAGGGTCCCATTCTTTTCCAATCAATGCCCTCACTTTACCAGTAGACACCTGTTGAGGCTGTGCATGCATCTTTCATTGCAGATCAGTCACTCGCATGATAAGAGCTTGTGTCTGTTTTTCCACAATTTCAGCTCTTTCTCTACAGGAAACAAGACTCTCACTCCAGACAATCTTAGCAGATTTGAGGCTCACTATCTGCTAAAGCCAGGAGACAGAATCCCTGAGTTCATCATTTTCTTTCATCACTTTGTCCACTGAACTTAGGAGCAAACAACCAGGTTCATTATGTTCTCCAGATGTAGTCAAAAGTATTATGTATAGGGTCACTAAACTCCTTGCCTCTCATGAGCAGTGAGTCAGGAATATCAAATGTATTTATTTTGTATAACTCTCTAAATAGTTCATGCCAAGGACTATCAGTATTCTTCATATTATTAGAAGTAGAGTCCTTAGCATTTTTGGGGTCTAATCATACTAAGCAGCCAACTTCAGAAACCCCGATACCAACAAAATAATTCCATCCTTAATGTTCTATTCCTCTAGAACCACTCCTGGCATGAAAATCTGTATCAGGGTTCTCTAGAGGGACAGAACTAACAGGAGATATATATGGGAGTTTTTTAAGTATTAACTTACATGGTCATGAGGTCCCACAATAGGCTGTCTGCAAGCTGAGGAGCAAGGAGAGCCAGTCCGTGTCCCAAAACTGAAAAACTTGTAGACAAATGTTTGAGGGCAGGAAGTATCCAGCATGGGTGAAAGATGTAGGCTGGGAGACTAGGCCAGTCAGGACTTTTCACGTTTTTCTGCCTTCTTTATATTGCCTGATAAGATTGTGCCCACCAGATTAAGGGTGGATCTGCCTTCCCCAACCCACTGACTCAAGTGTTACTCTCTTTTGGCAACACCCTAACAGACAAGTGCAGGATCAATACTTTGTAATTCAGTTGAGTTGACACTCAGTATTAACCATCACAACATCCTTCTTTGGGGACCTTTAAAATTTACTAATCCTTTATCTGAATCCACAATCCTTTATCTGAAACTTTTGGGACCAGATGTGTTTTGGAACTCAGAATTTTTCAAATCTTAGGGGGAAAAAACCCCTCACAAAACATACTAAATGAGGTTTGGGACAGCACCTTGTAATAATCACATTATGTTAAGTCTGCAGTGAAATCAAGAATATTTCAAGAAATGAACTGGAGAAAACAAATAGTCTCACATTTGGTCAGATCCAGTTTTGCCACCCAATGGACTGTAGGGGCTAAGGGCCCACTGAAGGTTCACTGAAAAGTTACTGACATGAGGCAGATTAACAGGAGTAAAGGCATAGAAATGTATTTAACATGTATACATGGGAACCTTCAGAATGAAGATAAAAGACACGTGGAAAATTCTCCATTTTTATGCTTAAATTCTACAACGTATGGACAGTCTTGTAGAAACATGATTGGAGGAAAAAGGTACGATCTAACATTTAAAGATTGAGTGAGGAAACTTGCAAGCCTGTCTGCCTAGATTCTTATTGGCCTCTCTGAGCATATATTTCTTCCTTATATATATGGAACAAGATCTTCTCTGGAATGGGAGTCTTATAACCTACAAAGATGATAGTCAGATAGTTTCTTTAAGGCCAGTTTTTACACAGATAGTGAAGAGGGAAGGTCACAGTAATACTTTTAGGATTTTTGGTTGGCTTTGGGGAAAAGAGGTTCTGGTTTTTATGACACACTTTTGGGAAGAGGGTTTCTAGTTTCTATGGCTAGACTTGAGAGAAAATGGGCCTGAGAGACAGGAGGCGAGGAGAAGTTCAGAGAAAAATATTTTATTCTGAGGCTGTTGCTGAGCCCTTCATTTTGGGGTATGTTTTCTGAGCCCCAATAGGGCATTCATTTCAGTCTTAAGCATCTTCAGGACTTAGAAATCCCAGATAATGGAATGTGAATATGCATACTGAAAATATCTTTGAATTGTCTGCAACTGAAGTTTGCTTTCCTTTCTCCCCCACTGCCCTATAGACAAGTCCTCAGCAGGGGAATTGCTTTCACCTCAGAAGTAGCAGACAAATGAACTCTGTTTACAAGTTTAAGAAAGAAAAAAGCAAAACATAAAAGCTAAAATCACATTTCTTTGTCCCATTTTGACAATTCTGTGCCTTCTGTCTTCTTGGGATTAATTACCCGTCTCCCACCCTTGTTTCAGCTTCCTACATGTATCACAGGCTTAGTCAAGCTTTTCTTGCTTTAATGAAGAGAAAAAACAAACAAACAAAAAGCCAGGTCACTCTATTTTCCAGAAATTAAACCTTCATTGGAGACTATTTTATTTTCCTAATCATTAAAATAATTACTTATGCACTAATTTTGTTTTTCGTTTTTTGGTTTTTGACCTCCTATGTTAAAATTGGTAGACCAAATGAATATTGCAATTTGAGTAATTTAAAAATCTTTGAGTCTTGCCTTCTTTATAGATAAAATTAATTTAGAAATAGCATTTTTGAAACCAGACATTCTTTCTAAACTAAGAATTCCAGATGTTTTTAGTCGCTGCCTATGACATTTCCACAATCAGAATAAATTGTGTTCCCAGAGTAATGTAATAGATAGAAGTGCTGAATAAATCTCGTGCAGTTGGGATGACAAAATTAACATGCTGATGACATTTTAATGTTTCAATATAATCAAGGGGGCATGGATCATGCCTCCACCAGTTCTAATATAATTCTATTCTTGAATCTTTTTCAAGACAAAATAAAATATAGATTTCAGAAAGTATATAAGCATAGTGTGCTATAGTCTTCAGGCAAGCTGTTTAGGATGCATCTGAAATGCTATTTAGGTTCAGCTTTGCCAGTAGGTATTTTACCAAAGCAAATGAGTTATATATATAACAATCCTGGGTTAAGGGCAGATATTTTGTTAGTTTTATTCTCAAGGCTACTATCGGTGTTTCTGATACAATTACTATTTTATATTTAGGCAGATAGTTTGCTAATTGAAACAGAGAAAATAGTCTATTTTGATTGGATACAGTGAACAGCTGCTATTCACCTATTCTCACAAAAATAATAAAAAAATGTAAACAAATAAATAAACTTCTTGGACTCAAACTGAGAAAAAAAAGAAAGACAAATAGCTGACAATAGCTATTTGAAATCTTAAAGTCAAATTTATCCCTGAAAACAAAAAACAAAAAAAAAAAAACATAGCTTGACTACACATGTAGGTTGAAAAGCTGTGTTGGGTGTTAACAAAGTTGTATCCCATTTTCTCAGTGGCATTGGAGAGAAGAATGAAGACAAAGAGATGGAAGAATGGCAATATCTCTTTCCTCATCTGCCCACAGAAAGGGTGGTGATGATAGGCTAGATGGGGACAAGCAGCAATGATGGTTTTGCCAGAACTCAGGTATAGACAGAAATGAGTGACATAAGATATGTGATTTCTTGGGCACTCATTGAGCTCACTGTAAAACAGTGACAGAACAAATGCTTATTGCTAAACAGTACTTTTCAAGCATATACTTGAATGTAAACCTCAAGATTTTCCTTGAGAAAATTTTTCTGAAGAGAAGTCTCATTCAGAAACAGAATATAAATATATTAAGCTTATAAGAGAAGACCCCCCTGAGTGGAGCTGGGCCAAATGGCTGGCCCTGCTGTGCCTTTCTAGAGTACAATATTAAATCTACTGTTGCAGATTCACCAAAACATGGGACAGACACATTTTTTCCCCCAAAAATTATTTTCCCAACATATTCTTTTCTTTCAGTCACTGCTGACAAACTGGTCTTTCTAAACCATAGTCTTGAATACATGTATTCTTGCAATGGATTATGTATTATCCCAGCTTTCTCACCTCCACACCCATTGCAGAGGACACCCAGCCAGGCCACTAGTGCTTCTGCTTACCTCTCCAGTTCCCATGTGCTCTCTGTGTCAGTATAGATGCTTTCAGCTGCAATGAAACGAAACCCTATTCAGAGTGGCTTCAGTAACAAGCAAACGGATTGTTCCCACCTTAGAGTTAGAGCAAATCAAAGCAGGAAAGGAAGAATGGCTTGATGATGACATCAAGGGGCTTAATTCTCTCATCTCTCTGGTCCATCAACCTACGGCTGTTTCTTCTGGTGTTCTAAAGATGGCTGACAAAGAGAACTGTGGCTTGTCTTGTTTAGCTCTACCAAGAGAGGAGAGGGTTGGAAAAGAGAGGGGAGCAGGGGGGAGGTGGGGGAAGGAAACTGAGGAGAGACAGAGAGCCAGGAAAGAGGGATAGAGCCAGTCTACAATCCTGGAAAATAGGTCCTCATTGGCCCGATCACAGAACCATTAACAATTGGCAAGAGAAGACCAAAAGTCAGCTAGCAGAGCAGAGGAAAGGAACATTCTGTGAGTGCATCCATAATTTCAACTCTACCAAAGTTTGTCCCACAACCCCTTATCTGGTGATCTGATAGCATAATCCACACTCAACTGCCAAAATAAGTATTCAGAGGCTGAACACTGAACCTGAACAGCGGCTCTGGCAGCAGAGTCTGGATTAACATGTTTTGTTTGTTTGTTTGTTTGTCTTAGGTAGGGGGCTTTTTTGAAAGTATGTTGAATGTCGTTCAAAAGAATGTGTTTTAATGTCACACCCAAGGAATGCAAGTATGCGATGTATCAGTGTGTTTATTTCTCTCTCTCTTCTTGGAAACCTTGAAAGAGTGTACTGATATTTTGATCCTTCCAGAAAAGGCTGAGGAATCTTCAGAAAGTAGAATTGTTTTACACTAAGAAACTAGCCCACATCCAGGACATCACACATACAATCAAAGCACTCCAAGTTGTCAGTTGCTTTAGCAGATTGATGGCTCTAAGGACCTCCCATACACTAAAAACCTGAAGTTCCCTAATAGAGGTTTAGTTAAGAGAGTTCTTCCTTCCCGTCTTACTTATTGAATTTGAAAACTTCTTAGCTTTTTCTGTCAGGGAAGCTACAGAAAAGAGAATTGTAACAGGAATTAGTTAAAAGAAAAGAGTGAAAAAAAGATAAATGTAAATGAACTTTTTCAGCTCGAAACACTGGGAAAGACTAAATATACTTTCACTGAAAGACTGTAAGGGAGGAATTTTTTAATAAGATTTCTAGTCTCAGAATACTCCTAACCACAATATAACACTGTTACAGTAGACTAATACTTTTCTTTCAGTAAGAGAAAAGAAATAATTCAAAGCTTTCCAAGTTTGTTTACGCAGTAATGATAAAACTGTTCATCTTTTTTTCATTAAAAAGTGAATGACCAGTGCATTCCGCTATTAGGGTCAATTCAAGTTGAATTTGTGAAGACAGAATTTCTTATGGTTACTGTCATTGTTTTAGACACCTCCAAATATAGTACCAAATCATCCAAGAACCTCACTGCAGAAAATCGTTGAGATCTCTAGACTTTCTCAAACTCCTTCAATAAAATGAAACTTAGGTGCATTTGTGTGTGTGTGCAAGCTTTCTTCTGAGTGACTATATTTGTTTAGGGATTACACTCAATTATAAATAAATTTATTATTAAATAACAATTTCTAAAATTATTATCATAAGACTTGGGTAATACATTGTCTTTCTGATAAAATGTCTTAATTAAGACAAAATGTAGAATTTCTTGAATGGTCCTCCAACATAACTTTTACGATGGACATTTTAGAAAACTTCTGGTAAGGAAGTAGAAAAAATTATTCGGTAGGCGTATTCCTATACATTGTCTACATATTAATCCAGTTTACCGAAGATTCCAAGATTGTCATTCTTAATACATTTTTATTTTTGTTACCCAAATAGCTGTTTTGAATATTCAAAAGAGTTCTAGATTTGGGGTCTTTTTAGTCTCATACTGGGGGCAAGATTTTGGCCAAATTATTTAAACTTTTACATTTCACATTTCCTCTGTAAATGGAATTACTGACCCCAGGAGTGTCTTACCTTATAGGTAATGTAAGAGAGCACAGGGAGCAAATTCAAATACAATCATACCTATAGGGGCTAATCAGTGACCAGTACATGTAAAGAAGTTTGAGTCAGAGTAGCAGTAAGGAAAGAGATGTTAGACACAAATTGGAATATTTTGAGAAAGAGTTCATGTAGTAGCCATCCTTCGAGGTGGCCCTTGATGATCTTTACCTGGTGGTATTCATATCCTTGTATAGTCACCTCCTATATTGATCAGGGTTGTCCCGTGAAGCCAATAGGATACTGTGGATATGACAGTGTAACTTTTGAGGCTAGATCATAAATGACATCATGTCTTCTATCTTGCACTCTCTTAGATCACTCACTTTGGGGAAACCAACTGCCATGTTGTGAGAATACTCAGACTAGCCTATGGAGAGTTCCATGTGGCAAGGACTAAGGTCTCCCAACAACAGGCAACACGAACCTGCCGGCTGTGTGAGTGAGCCATCCTGGAAGCAGATCCTCCAGCTCTAGTCAAGTCTTCAGATGACCACAGTTGCTGCCAACATCATGACTGCAACCTCATGAGAGACCCTGAGCCAGGACTACCTGTCAAGAATTCTGGAGGGTCTATGATTTTACCCTAATTGCCAGCTAGCATGCTAGCCTGCTGTATATTTATGGATTATAGCAGACGACACAAGATTCCTGGGTCACAGTCAAAGAAGTTTGCATTCACAGCCATAACAATAGCCAGAGGGTTAGCATGTTCTCACACATGTTCAAATCCCACTTCCCATACGCACCACAGAGGACCAGGTGACACTTGCACAAAAAATGAATTGCATTATAAGAGAGGAATCTTGAGCCTAGGAAACCTAAATATTTATACTGGACAGTAAAGATGGCTATCCTTGGTTCAGGTAAGAGATCTTTTTTTTGAGTCGGAGTCTCGCTCTGTCACCCAGGCTGGAGTGCAGTGGCCGGATCTCAGCTCACCGCAAGCTCCGCCTCCCGGGTTCACGCCATTCTCCTGCCTCAGCCTCCCGAGTAGTTGGGACTACAGGCGCCCGCCACCTCGCTCGGCTAGTTTTTTGTATTTTTTAGTAGAGACGGGGGTTTCACCGTGTTAGCCAGGATGGTCTCGATCTCCTGACCTCGTGATCCACCCGTCTCAGCCTCCCAAAGTGCTGGGATTACAGGCTTGAGCCACCGTGCCCGGCCAGGTAAGAGATCTTATGGCTATCTTCCAAGGCAGAACACTATACAAATATCTTTGAAAAGATAGCCTTGGATAAAGGTCATCAGTGTCTTGGTTCTCAATACATGCAGAAATGTGAGGGATTCATGGAGAGTCCTCTCTCAACCTTACACAGTTAAGCCACTCCTAAATTCCTGACCCACAGAAAATTGTGAGATGATTTTCATCTGTTTTGAACTCAGAAGTTTTAAGGTAATTTGTTACATAGTAATAGATAACTAATATGGTTTATCTACAAAAAAGAAAAAAAAACTCAGTATTAATAGAAAACAATAATTATTACATAATGACTAATTGGTAAGGAGTATGCAGTGAACCTTGGACTAGCAGCAGTAGCAGTACTAGCACATGGAGGACTGAAGAGATTAGGGGAGGAAAAGTTTACTGAAAACAGGAAGGAGCAAGAATCACGTAGAACAAGCCACCACTTAAGATGAAGCAATCTTCAGTTAAGGCTGGTGATTTCACATGGGATTCATCCAGGAAAATAAATATCCTAACCTCTCTTCATTGCTTTGTACTTCTCCATTGACTGAAAGCAAATGGAAACCAAAAGAATGAAAGCTTTGTTGATGTCATTCATGCAGATACACTTCCCAGGTAGAGAAGGATGGAAAGTGAATGTAGGGAAGCAAATAGAGAATATCTGTCACAACCTGGCAAATAAAATAGCTCATGCATGCCTCTTCTAAAAGAAACAGTTTCTACTCAGGAGTAAACGATTATATTGCTATTGGGTTATTTAGTTGGAAATACAGAAATTGGAGAGGCATCAAAGTAGGGGGTAGGGGAGGGTCTTAAACAAAAGGGAGAAATAAATTACTTACTGCATGGAGACTCCTTCCTCAAGGGTCATCAGTAGAAGGCATTACTGATTGAACTCATTTCCTTTAAGCCCAACAATGCTTCCGATGTCCAGGTATTCTTCCCGAGTGTCAATGTCAAATGTGGAGACATTTGATTCTCTGAACCCAAATTTCTGACCGTTTCAAACCATTCACCCGAGCCGAGACTTGTAGGTAATTGAAATTCAGTTGCATATTGTGATTGTATTCTGGATCCCAAAACTCAGCTTTAGATAGAGGAAAAAGTGCTTTGCCAATTATCACACAGAAAGCAAAATAAAGTGGGACACTATGAACCCTTTTTATAAAAAGATCATTTATCAATTGATCTTTTAAGTAATCAATGGCTTCTCATGATTTCTAGCAATTCAACTATAGTGAATTTTTACATAGAGTGTGATTTTAACCTAGATTTAATTTCTTTGCATCATTTACACTCAGGGCCAGACATAGAGAAACAGATTTTTATATATTTACTAACACTTAAATACAAAGCAGATATCACAAACTTCTCTATGAAACAAATACACTGTATTATCATTTGGAACAAAAGTTTTGGGGAGAAAACTACTTCTGTCTTTTTTTTTTTCTTTTGAGACCAGTCTTCCTCTGTCTCCCAGGCTGGAGTGCAATGGCACGATCTCAGCTCACTGCAGTGCAGTAGTGCAGTCTCGTCTCACTGCAACCTCCACCTCCCGGGTTCAAGCAATTCTCCTGCCTCAGCTTTCCAAGTAGTTGGGACTATAGGCATACGCCACCATGCCCAGCTATTTTTTTTTTTTTTTGTATTTTTAGTAGAGACAGGGTTTCACCATGTTGGCCAGGATGTTCTTGATCTCCTGACCTTGTGATCTGCCCACCTCAGCCTCCCAAAGTGCTGGGATTACAGGCGTGAGCCACCGCGCCCAGCTACTTCTATCTTTTTTAGAAGTTAAAACAATATGAAATTTTATCTATAAAAAGGTGATAATATTTTTAATGTAAAAATGGGGTTCAACCTATCATTAAAGCATTAGCACATTTACATAATATTACTTAAGGAGATATTAACTAACAATTCATAGAATAAATTACAGATAATAAATACAAAAATGATTAATGTATTAAGAGTCAAATAATTATAAAAAGGAAAAGATAATAATTTCAATTAACTAAGCTCTTGGTTAGACTATATGTTGTTATAGACTTTCTAGAATGCCTGTTGGAAGTAAATAGCAATAAATTTTTAAGTGTTCACTTAATTTTATGTCAGAATTTCAATTTTAAAGACATAGAGATTTGAGAAGCGAATTGTACATAGAAAAATGAACCTCAAAGAACTATTTTACATTACCAAAAGTATTTGGAAACATCTCCAGGCTTAGCTACTAATTAATATATCCAAATCTTATATGTCATAATTTTGAATGTTATTTGGCTATTAAATGAGAATCAAATATATTTTTATAATTTTCAAATTTCTCACAATATGATAAAAGCAAAATAGAGACAATATTATAGACAGTATGATTGCAAGCATATTAAATATTCATGTATATATGACTAAAAGTAAATATGCTAAAATATAAATATTAATTGAGGATATATTTGCATGGAAGGATTATAAATGATATTTTATTCTTTATAGTTGCTATTTTTCCCAATCTTTCTAGTAAATATGAACATCATTAACTTTTAAAATGTTCCTTATCCTTATTTTAGAAGTCCAAATGAGCAAATATTGGCCAAGCGAGCAACATAAATTCACACTAAAATACCTTTTATGTACTGTCAAAACAACATTCTCCTAACCTTCCATTAATAAGGGGGTTTATAATATAAATTACTGAGTACTGTTCTATGACTCTAGTACCAAAAGTCATCAGTCATATCTGTAGCTTTTCACAACACACAATAGAATATATATATTGAATTCAAGCCAAGTGATTACTGACTGGTGTTTTAGAACGAGAATTCACGCCAAGTGATTGCTAACTGATATTTCAGAGTAAAATTTCTGGGAATTCAGAGTGATAGCTTCACTACTTGTTCTTTTTCACCCCATGAGCACACTGGTGTTTAAAGTCTTAAGTATAAATTGAGGATATGTAATCACACAAAAGGATGTGGGCACAGCACAGTGTCTTTTCTGTCCCTGGGAGGAAAAACAAAATAGAGCAATATGTTTGTGCTATAACCATTCCTCTGTACATCTCTGTTTTGCTGATAAAATCAAAGTGGAAGGATATTTTCATTTTATATTAGACACATAATGAAACTTGAAGGTTTCAGTTTCCTTCGCTTTATTAGTGTTAACTTTAATTTTTATAGATCTCAAACACTGCTTAAAACTTTTCATATCATTCTACAATAACTATTTGAAAGTGTTCATTTCAATTATCTAGGGGATATTTCCTGTTCTGTTTATCTACTAATACCACAAGGCATAGTTTGGTCATCTCTTGCCTGAATTGTTTCAGTAGGCTCTTGACTGTTACCATTGCCTCATTCCCTCCTTTCTTTCATCCATTTGCCTCACTGACATCAAAGTTACCTACAGTAAAA